>NW_015629430.1:61609-64349 GCF_001515625.1 Sinocyclocheilus rhinocerous
CACACACACACACACACACACACACACACGCACGCGCGCGCGCATATAGTTTTAGTCCAATGCGATAACTTTAACTAACACTGGAAATCATCTGAATGACCAGAACACAACGTTATGGTTAAATGCGGGTAATTACAATTACAATTATTAAACAAGTTTTCTTGTTCAAGAACAAAATTCTCCTCACCTAAACGAGAACGCATACCAACGGTTTTTGCAACGGTTATATATTTAAATATTTATGACGTAATACAAAATCAGCCTATCAAATGAATGCTCTCAATTTATCAATGAGTATTTCTTATTATAATTGTTGTTGTTGTTCTTGTAATAATAATAATAAAAGCTATATGACCACCAATATCATCATATACATATACTGATATCATCCAATAAATTTAACTTCTGTACCATACTTTTATCGCTCAATAGAGAAACGTTTAGCGTAAAAGTTTTTATGGAAACAGTTTGAGATGGATTTAACTCTCACAACAAACCAATAGGAGGCAGTAGGTACAAGGCTTGCTTAGAAAATACAAAGCTATAGGAGTTGCCTTTATGCTTTTACATTTTTATAGAACACGGTCATTGTTTATAAATAAAATATGAAATGTAAAAATAGTTTTAAGCCATACCATGTAACTTTATGTAGGGCTATTCCGCATTAATAAAGGGTGTTTATTGTTATGTAACTTTTATCAAGTCCATCCAGACTTAACTGTGTTTACTTTCTTCTTTATGAAATATCTCATTGAAATCCAAGACCAAGATCTTTATATACACACAACGAAAATAAAAAATGCATTACGCGTAGAGCGTATTACGCGACGTGCTGAGGAACGTCAGTTCCTACGTCATAGTCACGTGGTAACATTTGAAATTAAACCTCGAATCGCACAACAACAACAACACTACTGTACTGTCAGCAAACAGCATATTGGAAATATTATTCAAGCGAACTGCGACGAAACAGGAATATTTTATGACTTTCGGAGGTATAGTCGTGACTTTTACAACTTATAAATGTAATACAGGCGCTACTATAATGTTTTGACGGTTTGAACATGATTAGCTAGCAGCTGTAACGTTAGCTGTAGACTGACAGTTAATGAGTATTAACCCAAGCGCGTTATATCTAGTGTTTGGAGTACAAACAAGCTTCCAAGCAAACAACCATGTTGTATTGTTCAAATCACAGGTAACATCGCTCAGGATGTCTTTAGAGTTAGAAAAACTGTCGACTCACAATTGGAGGTAAGAAATGAATGCTAAAGCTAATGAATATCGTTATGTTTTTACTGTTGTGACTTAAATGTCTACCAATTTGAGCCGCCCTATTTGCAAATATTATCCATTGACAGCTAGTTAAATTACAGATTTGGAAAATCTAGCTAATTTGGAACTGACATTCCAGAATCTGGTATTTAATAATGTTATCAAAAAGTTAGCGCAAAAACAGTATTTGTACATTGTTCATGAAACATTTTTTTCACATTTTTAAAATGTTACTACTTGTTTTAGAACGTTCAGAGAGAACATTCAAAAGTAGCGTTCCCATAATATTTGCAAAATTATAAAGTGCAGTGTTCCCTTAAAGAGAGAGTTCACCCAAAAATGAAAATTCTGTCATTAGTTGACGGTAGCCATTGACTTCCATAGTATTTTTTTCCATACTACGGATGTCAATGGCTACCGTCAGCTCTTGGGTTACCAGCATTCTTCATATTATTATCATATTGTGTGTCCAACAGAAGAATTAAACTTATACCGGATTTGAACAACTTGAGGATGAGTAAATGATAACAGAATTAACGTTTTTGGGGGGAACTATCACTTTAACGTTTACATACCCCAGAAAGAAAAGTTTTTTTAACACTTATATGCAATTGGGCATTTTGAACTTTTAGAGAATATTCAGAAATAAAGTTTTCATAACTTAATGGACCCTTTTCACAAGACTGATGACTTAATGACTTAATCCTCAAGTTTTTCATATTTGTATTTTTTTTTTTTAATGTATGTACATTTATAACACTATTCTTTGTATTATATTACCTTTGCATTAAATTGCAAAAAAACTAGTTAACGCTAATGCGAGGGTGTTTCTAATGCAGCGTCTATGGGAGGGACAGTACATTTGACATTGTGACTGCCGTTTTCAGTCTCTCTCAATTTTTTCCCTTTTATAGAACTATCGTTTTTCTTTTGCTATTTGAGCAAATGGGAATGCAAAAATATATATTTGTGGTACTCTCCCATTCACTGCTCTTTAAGTTAACCCAGCTATGACGACTTCTGCTGCTGAGAAACCCAGAAATGTGAAAAACGAAGAAAAAATAAGGTCGATTGGACTGTTAACAAAATGCTCTTAGAACATATACTGGGATAGAACTAGTGCTGCTGTTAATGGGCCAAACTGACTCAGCTATTGGCTCGTAATGGCCAAATATCATTCCATATATCTAGGCCTGTCACGATAACAACTTTTTGTTGTGCGACATACTGCCCCATAAATAATTGCGTTAAGCGATATTATTGTCATTTTAAGACCATTTTATGTTAATGTATAATCATAATATAACAGTATAATAATGCAAGAAGGCCTACACACTTCCAAATGACAACAAACATGTCATTCTTAAGAATATTTAGATCATGGAAATGAAGTATCAAAATATTAGATACCTTAAAAAACTTGAATAAATAGTAAATATTTTCTAACAAAAAGTGCAAAGTAACA
>NW_015629430.1:65296-67462 GCF_001515625.1 Sinocyclocheilus rhinocerous
ATATTTAGATCATGGAAATTAAGTATCAAAATATTAGATACCTTAAAAAACTTGAATAAATAGTAAATATTTTCTAACAAAAAGTGCAAAGTAACACAAAGAACTTGTTTGGAGATATTTCCATCTACAGATTTTCTTTTCTCTGTAAATGAACGGTGCACACTATTGCTGAAAAACACAACCACTACTCAGCAGTCAGATGTCTGTATGCACAAAGGCACAGATCCCTCTAAACAAGACCATATCTGCAGATTAAGCTTGTTTGTAGAAGCATTTTTAAAATTTGAACGAGCAGCTCATGACTACACCACGTTAGGTACGAGAAGCTGCAAAAGACACAGGCGCAAGTGCATTTTTTTTAATGTTATTGTGTTTTTTGTAATGTTTTTATGTAAATATAATGGGCAATATTGCATCACCAAAAATTGAGGTCATGTACATATATGTGACCCTGGAGCACAAAAGCAGACTTAAAGGGATAGTTCACCCAAAAATGAAAATGTGATGTTTATCTGCTTACCCCCAAGGCATCCAAGATGTAGGTGACTTTGTTTCTTCAGTAGAACACAAACGGAGATTTTTAACTCCAATGACAAGGGACTGTTCATATTTAGCCTCAGATGGCTTCAGTATGCATAGTATTTAGATAATATAGCTAATTTAATGCTATAATAAACACAAATGTGACCCTGGACCACAAAATGTATTATATTTGTATATTTGTACAATACATTGTATGGGTCAAAATTATCCATTTTTCTTTTATGCCAAAAATCATTGGGATATTAAGTAAAGATCATGTTCCATGAAGATATTTTGTAAATTTCCTACTGTAAATATATCAAAACTTAATTTTTGATTAGTAATATGCATTGCTAAGAACTTCATTTGGACAACTTTAAAGATGATTTTCTCAATATTTTGATTTGTTTGCACCCTCAGATTCCAGATTTTCAAATAGTTGTATCTCAGCCAAATATTGTCCTATCCTAACAAACCATACATCTTATTTATTCAGCTTTCAGATTATGTATAAAGCTCAATTTCGAAAAATTGACCCTTATGACTGGTTTTGTGCTCCAGGGTCACATATTGTGCGGTAAGTCGATATATTGATTATTGCGACAGGCCTACATATATCTGTCTGTGACTGTTTGAATTGAACTCTCACCTCATGTTTTGTAATCATGACATTTTGGCTTCCACCGAAGCGCTCCAGGCGTCCCGTCCCAGACGAGCCAGGTTCAGGAGGAGCATGCGTCTCAGCAGGAGGGTCATGTGCAGATCATGTACTGTAAAGATCAGGTGTATCAGGAAGACGCAGAGTTCAGCTTCGAAGAGCTCCGAGCGCAGCGTCACTACAAATCTTTGAGTGGTACGTCCAGACATGCTTTAGTAAACATTCACATGTCATGGATTTGGGCCTGTTTGGTTATGTGCCTCAATCAAATGTATGAAATCAGATTTTTGGTTTTGCTCAAATAGTGCCAAATAAGTCGTGGTCCAAAGTTATTATAGTAAAACCAAAACCCTTTGCTAGGGGAAAAAATACTTTTCTTTCTTTTTTTTATTTTAGTCTGGTTTTCTGGTACAGATATCTAAACATTCTTAAGATATGTTTACTTGAGAATCAAAATGACAAACAATATCAAGTCTTGTTTTCTGAAATATGTATCAGAATTATATGAGTTTATGCTTTAAATAAGTAGAAATGAACAACAACAGTAACAAAAAAATTAAGTTAATTCAAAGGGAAAACAAGATTACTTTTCTGACCCCATTGACAAATATTTTGTCTATTTTAGGTTTAAAAAAACTCACTTAATCTATAAACTTCAACTTACATTTCTCATTTTCATTTAAAATCTAAACTGATGTACTAAAATAAATAAAACTAACCGAAATGAATAAAAACTACACAACTACATAATTGCATGCATATAAAAAAAACACACAATAAAATTACTATAACTAATTAAAGTTTAAATGAAAACTGAATGTATATATATATATATATATATCACTTAATCAACTTCAACTTACATTTCTCATTTTCATTTAAAATCTAAACTGATGTACTAAAATAAATAAAACTAACCGAAATGAATAAAAACTACACAACTACATAATTGCATGCATATAAAAAAAACACACAATAAATAAAAT
>NW_015629430.1:68163-69611 GCF_001515625.1 Sinocyclocheilus rhinocerous
TTTTTTTTTTTAAACGATCAAACATTACAGTGCCATTTGGATTTCTTGCAGTGAAGATAAGCACCTTGGATCTATGTTAACAGAATGGTGATGAGAAAATGTTATTGTTGACCTCAGTCGTTATTAAGCACAGACATTTTAGCTATTATCAAAGGGAACTTTTGATCTTTGCTCGTCTGCTTCACATACTTCACATTCTCATACCTGTCCTGATGTAAAGTCTCAAAAAACAGAACAAACAGTACATGCAATTACATGACTCAATCTTCGCAGTGGTATGTGATGCTACTCTGGAATTGTTGTTTTTTTGTTGTACTCAAAGGGATAGTCCACCCAAAAATGAAAGTTATGTCATCGTTTACTCAGCCACATGTTGTTCAAAAACTGTATGACTGGAACATAAAAGAAGATATTTTGAAGTCCAAACCACGTTCCATGTTTTCTTGTGTTAAACAGAGGAAAGAAAGTCAAACACATTAAGATGACAGCGTTTTCATTTTTGTGTGAACTAGCCCTTTAAGGTGATCAAGCTTTAGTTCGTAGGATTCTTACATTACACTCTCTTCTTTTTAAAACATAATCAGAGTTGGTCTATGGAACATGCAACATCAGTATTTGCTTTTTCCTACTTGCATGTATATATATATATATATATATATATATATATATAAGTTCAGAATATTAATAAAAACTAATAGTATCTCAATGATACTAAAATAACACTGTCTTGGTCTTAATTTGCAGTACCATTCATTTATTTATTTATCAGTTTTGAGTATATGTTTTCTATTTTATTTTAGTGTTTATGTTTGTATTTTTTATTTTCATTTTAAAAGTTACATTGTCATTTTTGTCTTTTTATTAGTTATCTTTTAAAATGTAGCCTATTTAATTTTTATTTCAGTTTTAGTTATCTTAGTACATCAAGTTAAAATAAATGAAAATGAGAGATGTTTTGGTAGCTGAAAAAAAAAAATTCATTAATGTAAAAATGTTTGTTTAACTTATTTTTTTATGATTATAGGTTTAGTTAATTATAATAATCCTGGATTAGACCGTGTAGCCATTGTAATTTGTTTTTCATGACTCTTTAAACGTACAGAAAGAGCCTCACACCTGCAGAAACTAAAGCAGGACCTGCAGTGTCAGATTGAGGAGAAACAGAGACTCATTCAGCAGAGACACAGCACAGCAGAGAAACAGCAGGTACATCACCCGTTATACTCCGTTTCTGAGGTTTTGATTCAGAGATTTCTTTGGAGAGATATGAGTGTAGAGGTCGACCGATATTGTTTTTTTGACAGCCGATGCCGATATCTTGGAAAGCAGGGTGGCCGATATAAAGCCGATATAATTGTATTTATTTTAATGAATATTTAAGAAATTTGAAATCATTTGAAAATGGATAAAAAAATTAATTTGTAAAATAAAACATACTTATACTTTAG
>NW_015629430.1:70136-76594 GCF_001515625.1 Sinocyclocheilus rhinocerous
TTTATAATTTGAAAATGGATGAAAAAATACATTTGTAAAATAAACATACTTATACATTAGATGACAAAGTATTTTCCACAAATAAATATTTAATAAAAATATAATTAAAAAGGATTGGGAATAATATTTTTTATTTTTTTTTCAAATAAAGCCAAGATAACACTCATTTTACATACAACACACTGTGAAAATGATATGAATATGACAGTGGGCAAATGCATAAAGCCCAGTTTCTTATTCACGTAAGCTATATCTTCTGACCTTTAAATCAAAACATACTTGTGATTTCACGAAATCAGTTACTGCTTTATTTAATCAGAAATACAATCTTGATGTTATTTGTGTATTTTACTTTCATTTTAATACAAATAGGCCAACAGTGCCCCCTAGGGAATTAAAACTCCTTACCTGACAGGCATTAGGACCCTGAGTAGTGACTGTTGAATCTATTGCGCACCAGACGCGTCGTTCTGTTCATGCATTCTCAGTTTAAATGCAGCGATCAAAAACAGTGAATCTAATCAACATTCAGGCAAAAATTTGCTTCAAGAATAACCACAATGCTGACTTGATCTCATGGCTAACTCACCCTGAGCATATGATTTATTTGTCATATCGGCATAATTGTACATATCGGACCGATGTTTACATTTTAAGCCATTATCGGCCGATTCCGATATCGTTCCGATAATATCGTGCATCCCGAGTAAAAAGTGATCTGAGTGAAGCCACTAATATTGCATGAAGTGAATAGTTTAGCCTTTGTTTTTATGGTGAAATCAAAGCACATGCATGTGATTGTTTGTGATGATTGTGTGTTTCAGGTGGAAGCGATGCTAAACTGCAGAAAACGGCAAAACCTTTCACTGTTTTTGATGAGAATACACTGACAAATAAAACGTAACAAACACTCGATTGCTTTTCTTTTGTTAGGTTTGCTTGTTCTTTCATTTCTTTTTCTTTTCTGTTGTTCTTTTTCCTCCTTTCCTTGTTTTTTCTTTCGTCCATTCTGTTTTGTTCTTTTTTCCTTCTTTTGTTCTCTTTCTTGCTTTCATTCTTTTTCTTTCTTTCCTTCTTTCAGTCTTGCTTTTTGTTACTTCCTTTCCTCTTTTTGTTCTTTTTCTTTCGTTCATTCTCTTCCATTCTTTCCTGCTTTTATTTTCTTTCTTTCTTTCTTTCTTTCTTTCTTTCTTTCTTTCTTTCTTTCTTTCTTTCTTTCTTTCTTTCTTTCTTTCTTTCTTTCTTTCTTTCTTTCTTTCTTTCTTTCTTTCTTTCTTTCTTTCTTTCTTTCTTTGTTATTTTTCTTTCGTTCATTCTCTTCCATTCTTTCCTACTTTTATTTGTTCTTTCTTTCTTTCTTTCTGTTTCTTTCTCTCCCTCTTTTTTTACTTTCTCTTTTGCTCATTCTTTATTCTTTCTTTTTCTTTTCCTTTTTGCATTAGTTTTTCTTTCGTTCGTTCTCTCTGTTTTTATTTCTTTCCTTTAATTCTTTCTTTTTTCGTTTTCTTTTCTCTCCTTTTATTATCTTTCTTTCGTTTGTTTGTTCTCTATTTTATTCATTCTCGTTTTTTTTCTTTCTCTTTCTCTCCCTCTTTTTGTACTTTCTCTTTTGCTTATTCTTTCTCTTTCTTTCCTTTTTTCATTTATTTTTCTTTTGTTCGTTCTCTTTTTATTTCTTTTCTTTCCTTTAATTCTTTCTTTTTTCATTTTCTTTTCTCTCACTCCTTTTATTATCTTTCTTTCGTTTGTTTGTTCTCTATTTTATTCATTCTCGATTTTCTTTTTGTTCTCATTCTTTCATTTGTTTGTTCTTTCTTTCGTTCTTTGTTTCTGTTTCTTTCTTTCTTTCTCTCCCTCTTTTTGTACTTTCTCTTTTGTGCATTCTTCTTTCTTTCTTTCTTTCTTTCTTTCTTTCTTTCTTTCTCACTCTCCCTTTACTTTTTAAAGTACTTTTTGTACTTTCTCTTTTGCTCATTCATCATTCTTTCTTTTTATTTCCTTTTTTCATTCGTTTTTTCTTTCTTTCGTTTATTCTCTTTCTCTTTTTATTCATTTTCTTTCCTTTAATTCTTTTTTTCATTTTCTTTTCTCTCACTCCTTTTATTATCTTTCTTTCGTTTGTTTGTTCTCTATTTTATTCATTCTCGTTTTTCTTTCTTTCTTTTTCTTTCTTTCTTTCTTTCTTTCTTTCTTTCTTTCTTTCTCTCTCTCAGTCCATGTTTCAGTTTAATTAACACTGCCTGTGTTTAATTTCTTGTTTGACTTTAAGATCGTCTTCAGCGAACCGTAATTCTTTCTAGCTGCCCACCTTGAGTCTGAAAGGGCCGAAGTCAAAAGCAGAGTTCGTCACTGACAAAGTGAGATCAGAGCTCATTCAGTGTTTGTAATGAATGTCCCAGATTTTCTGGTCCGTGGCAGTAATCATGCGTTCGTTTGTTAGCAGGACGCGTCCATCTCTCGCTCTGAGGAAGCCATCATCAACAGCCACCGGAATAAGACTCTGTGCCGGAGTCCAGAGGACACGTGTGAATTCGCCCGCGCCGCTCAGCTCGCCTCCAGTCCGTTTGCAGGAGTCGAGAGGACAAAAGCGTCCGAATCGGGACTGACGGAGAATCTGAGCCGAACGGCCCCAGAGTCCACTAAAGCACCGAACTCTAACGCGAGCGCTGAGGAGAAAAAGCTCAGGTACTTAAGTCTGACTCATGTTCATTTACTGTCCTTAAACTGCCTGGAAATGTTCTTAATTGGCATTAAAATGTCATGTTATTCCACTTTTTTTACATGCAAAAACATAAAACAGGACTAATTTTCTTCAATTAATTAATGAAATTTAGTAGTTGCTTATGTATTTTTATTTACTTTTAGTTAGGGATGTAACGATTCGCTCAACTCACGATTTGATTCACGATTTTGATTTCACGATCTCTCTTTTTATTTCTTTTCTTTCCTTTAATTCTTTCTTTTTTCATTTTCTTTTCTCTCACTACTTTTATTATCTTTCTTTCATTTGTTTGTTCTCTATTTTATTCATCCTCGTTTTTTTTTCTCTTTCTCTTTCTCTCTTTCTTTTCGTTCTCATTCTTTCATTTGTTTGTTTGTTCTTTCTTTTTTTTTTGTCTTCTGTTCGTTCACCTTTCTTTCTTTCTTTCAGTCCATGTTTCAGTTTAATTTACACTGCCTGTGTTTAATTTCTTGTTTGACTTTAAGATCGTCTTCAGCGAACCGTAATTCTCTGAAGCTGCCCACCTTGAGTCTGAAAGGGCCGAAGTCAAAAGCAGAGTTCGTCACTGACAAAGTGAGATCAGAGCTCATTCAGTGTTTGTAATGAATGTCCCAGATTTTCTGGTCCGTGGCAGTAATCATGCGTTCGTTTGTTAGCAGGACGCGTCCATCTCTCGCTCTGAGGAAGCCATCATCAACAGCCACCGGAATAAGACTCTGTGCCGGAGTCCAGAGGACACGTGTGAATTCGCCCGCGCCGCTCAGCTCGCCTCCAGTCCGTTTGCAGGAGTCGAGAGGACAAAAGCGTCCGAATCGGGACTGACGGAGAATCTGAGCCGAACGGCCCCAGAGTCCACTAAAGCACCGAACTCTAACGCGAGCGCTGAGGAGAAAAAGCTCAGGTACTTAAGTCTGACTCATGTTCATTTACTGTCCTTAAACTGCCTGGAAATGTTCTTAATTGGCATTAAAATGTCATGTTATTCCACTTTTTTTACATGCAAAAACATAAAACAGGACTAATTTTCTTCAATTAATTAATGAAATTTAGTAGTTGCTTATGTATTTTTATTTACTTTTAGTTAGGGATGTAACGATTCGCTCAACTCACGATTTGATTCACGATTTTGATTTCACGATTCAATTCACAATTTTTTTTTAAACAAAATGAGATTTAATACAAATTATAAATTAAATGTGTCCTTTTTATTATTGCTTGGACAAAATGCTGCACGTTTCTTTGTGAAACACCAACTTGCGCATGACATGGCGTTAAAGTAAAAAAAAAAAAAAGTTTTTATTTATTTATTATTTTTTTTAAATTTCCAAATCGTTGCATCTTGCTTTTTTAAATGCAAAAACATAAATTAGACCTCATTTCCTTTTTTTCCCCTTTTTAAAAATTTAATTTTATGCATTTATTTTATTTATTTACTTTGCGGTGAAATATTAACATTCAACTGTAACATTAACATAAATATTAACATTAACATGTTCTTTACAGGTTTTGTAATATTTACCCCAATATAGTATGCACCTGCATTTATTGTCTGTTATGTAACTAATTTCCAAGAGAAACTCATGGGAATGGACTTGGATTATGGTACACTCAAGTTTATATTTCATTTCCTTTAATAAAATTATTATTTTAATTTAAATGGTATTATAAATTCAGAAGTGAATGAAGCTAAGAAGATGCTATTTTACATTTGTGCATTAATAGGCAGATGCTTTTGTCTTTTATCGGCTTACATTGCATTCAGAGTAAACATTTATATCACTTCATGCATTCCATGTGCATCAAACCCATGACTTTAGTGTTGCAAGTGCCTTTAAAGGACCATTCACGATGAGTTAATATCTCTCTCGTAATTTTGCTTTTCTGTGTTTTATGGTCATAGTCCTATCTTAGAGATCAGTCAGGAGTGGGGTGGTACCTTTTCCCACAACTCCATGAAGTGCTTAAAGGAGCCTGAGATCAGCCGAACCGCGGACACACCGGAGGAAGGTGGGAAATAAAGCTCACGCTTTACAGTTCATTCACTCACCGCTCTGTACTTTATACAGTCTCTCAGCCAAATCAGATCTGCTGGCTGTTTTTCTCCCGTTCCTGACTTGTAGTGTTTTTGGCCACTAGATGGCGCTAGTCTCAGATATTTGATGTTGCATTGTTTTTTTTTAGATTATAGGCTATTTAGGTTTTCATAACATGTCTTCAGACTAGTGGAAGGGCAGCATGCAAAATAGACTTTTAGTTGTTTGTTTTATTGCACTTTATCTATTTTGTGTCTGTAGATTTCATTTGCAATACATATCCTAAAAAGTTAGATTTTCCACTTACATACACCAAACTTACTGTTTTATTCCTATCTATATTCTGAAGGTTTTTACTGAGGGGTTTGTTCATATAGCATTCGTTTGATAAATGCATAACATTTTATTCCTATGTTTTTTTTTCTGTTTGTTGACAGTATATTTTGTGATTTATGAAGTGATTAAAAAGAGAAATTTAAAATCCCCTCTGGGGAAAACCTTTAACTCTAATATGACGACAAAATCAAACAAGAGTTTGAAATCTAGCTTTATCCAATGTCCACAATCTTCTTGAAATGTATGCACATTAGTGGATATTTAATTAGATCATTAGATTTCTATTTAGCTGTAATTCATTATTAAAATTTTTTAATTATTATTTAATTATTGTTCCGTCTGCTCGCTCTGAGGTGAAAGTTATTTATTATATATAAAAATTATTATATTCAGTGGCTTCTTCTACTTTTCTTAGTGATATTTAGTGCCAGTTTATCAGGAAGTGACAATTTTGTTGTCTTTGACTCGTTGGATGGAAACGGTGCTTATTCGCAAATGTTTTATGCGATATTCCAATTTTGCGCACAATTTAAATTCGTAACTTTAGATGGAAACCCGGCTAGTAACAACTCTAATATTTACAATTTACTCTATGTTTGAAGAGTTCAGATGCAAAAGCCTCTTAAGTGCCAGCTGAAATTTTCGTCTAAAATGAGCATTTTTATCAGGCTGCTATATTTAGGTTCAGTAATTTAACTCTAATGGCAATGTATAGGTCCTTTTCTATGCAATTAAAGTGAAACAGTTGAACATAAATATAGGAGCCTGATAAAAATGCTAATTTTAGAAGAAAATTTCAGACTGCATTTTTTGCATCTGAACTGTTTATTTATGCTATTTTTTTTTTTTACTCTTTTGTATTTATGCTTTTTGTGTGTGTATTTTCTGATTTAGTCTTATAATTTAATGTATGTAAATTCATGCATATTTAATTAGATATTGTCTAATGAAAATATGCATAAATTCGATTTTTTTTTTTCCCTATTCACCTGTAATGTCTTGCTTTAAAGTAATAGTTTAAGGCAAGCAAGTTTATTTATATAGCACATTTCATACACAATGGTAATTCAACAAAATGGTCATTTTAACAAAAAAAGTCAAGTTCATTTTAATTGTATTTTGCCTTTTAATGCACACACATTGATTATTCTCAGCAAATAAGAGCTTTTGTAGATGATTTAATCGTTTTACATTACATTATTATTACATTATCTGTAAAGTTTATCCATTATATTCTCTAAAATATATCAATTTTTCCCAGATATCTTCTGATGTACCGTCTTTTTAATGTGTGTGTGTGTGTTTTTGTGTGTGTTTGTGTGTCTGTCTGTGTGTGTGTGTTTGTGTCTGTGAGTGATTGAGTGTGT
>NW_015629430.1:76796-78806 GCF_001515625.1 Sinocyclocheilus rhinocerous
TGTCTGTCTGTTTGTGTGTTTTTGTGTGTGTGTGTGTGTTTGTGCGCGTGTGTGTGTTTGTCTGTGTTTGTGTGTGTGTGTGTTTGTGTGTGTGTGTGTGTGTCTGTGTGTTTTCTGTGTGTGTGTGTGTGTCAGCAGTCACTGAATCGGAGGACGTCTGCGGTTTAAACGTCAGATCCCGGTTGTTTCATCAGGCAGACGTGACGTCATTCTCCAACTTCCAGCGGAAAACCGGGCGTCTGCCGGACACCAGCGGGGACGACCTGCGTCTCGGTATCCGGAAAACTCATCACAGTCGTGTTTTTACAGTAACTTGTTGTCTAAGTCAGTGTTTCCCAACCTTTTTTCCGCTGCGGCACAGTTTTGATAAGTAAAAAAAATCCCACGGCACACCACTAAGCACTAATAATTATACAATGCGTCATCAGAGTTGGTACATATATTAAGCTTTATATATGATCAGACACTTGCACTTAACGTTTTTTGGAAATCATGCTCAAACGGAGTTAACAAGGTTTTTTGACGAGCGAATGATGGAGATCTGTGTTTTGTCCGTCATTAGAACAGCCGCATCTGAGACAGAAAATTAACCATTTTCATCAATTTACAGGTAATAAAGTTTATTGTAGCTATATGGGCACTCAGTTTAATATATGTGACCCTGGAGCACAAACCCAGTCATAAGTGTCAATTTTTCAAAATTGAGATTTATGCATCATCTGAAATCTGAATACTAAGCTTTACATTGATGTATGGTTTGTTAGGATCGGACAATATTTGGCTGAGATACAACTATTTGAAAATCTGGAATCTGAGGGTGCAAAAAAATCTAAATATTGAGAAAATCATCTTTAAAGTTTGGTAGAATATGCAAATGACAAGTCTCGGTTAGCCTAACACAGTACACGTAGCAAGGTATTTATATATATATATATATATATATATAAATACACACGCACACACACAAACAAAAAGAAAAACAAGTAGATAGAATAGATAAAATAGAAAGCTAGTGTTAGTTTTTTTTTAAATAAAAAAAGATAAATAGATAAAGTAGGATTAAAATAGAATAGAAAGTGCTTGAGTTAGAGTGCCAAATATATATATATATTTATTTTTCATATTTTTTGTGTTTTATGTATTTGGTGTAAAGGTGGATTGGTCGGGCGTGCCGTGGGATTTCTTCATCAGCTCACAGCTCAGATCTCGCCGGTCTCGTGATGAACCGGACGCTGATGTCCAGATCTGCTGTTATGTGTTTGAGAACGGCTGCGTGACTCTCTGGAGGATTCCTCACGGAGACACCCTTCAGGTTCGGCTCGCTCAGACTCCTCCTAAACCTCCCTCCGCATCCGCGTGTCCTCACACAAACTCTCTCCACGTGTAGGATCTTCTGTCCGAGCCCAGTGCTGCAGACGATGTTTCTCTGCTAGTCGCTCTGTTGCTGGAGCTGGTCAAACAGTTTCATTCCTGTCGAGTGGTTCACGGAGGCCTGAAGCCAGAGTCGCTGTATTTCTACCTGAGGTACGTGAATAAAGCACGATGCCATTTCTATTAATACTCGTTTCTAACCTGGTGTTCCTGTATTTGTGTCCGCAGCGGCATCACAGCACTGGATTTCTCAAACTCCGTGGATCTGCAGCTCCAGACTGACGTCACAACAGCACAAGCTCTTCCTTCTGCTCAGAAATACATACAGCAGGGTCTCCTGTCGCCTTCTGCCTCGCCTTATCAGGTACATTCATCCCTCTTTCCTCTTTCCTTCCCATACTGATTCATTCATTTTAATTCATATATGTGACCCTGGAGCACAAAACCAGTCATAAGGGTCAATTTTTTTAAATTGAGGTTTATGCATCATCTGAAAGCTGAATAAATGAGCTTTCCATTGATGTATGGTTTGTTAGGATGGATCAATATTTGGCCGAAAATCTGGAATCTGAGGGTGCAAAAAAATCTAAATATTGAGAAAATCGCCTTTAAAGTTGTCCAAATGAAGTCTTTAGCAAT
>NW_015629430.1:79137-102818 GCF_001515625.1 Sinocyclocheilus rhinocerous
TATTGTTGGCTATTGCTACAAATATACCCCAGCGACTTAACACTGCTTTTGTGCTCCAGGGTCTCATATATATATATATATATAACACTTGATGGTAACACTTTACAATAAGGTTCCATTAGTTACTGTTAGTTAATGTATTAACTAACATGAATATTAACACTGAACAGTGCTTTTATTACAGTATTTATTAGTCTTTGTTAATGTTAGTTGATCATTGTTAGTTCATGTTAATTCACACTGCATTAACTGTTAACAAGCACAAATTTAGATTTTAATAATTCATTAGTAAATGTTGAAATTAACATTAAGATTAATAAATGCTGTAGAAGTATTGTTTATTCTTAGTTCATGTTAACTAAAGTAGTTAACTAATGAAATGTATTGTAGAGTGTTACCAACTTTTTGTATATTATTTTATTTATAAATATTTTATGTATTTTTATTTATTAAATTTGTATTTACTACATTTTTATTTTATTTTTATTTGTTTTACTTTTTATATAATTAAATTTTATATTTTTTTATTACACTTAAATATTTATATTTAGCATTTATTAATATTTGTATAAATTTAAATTATTTTTATATGTTATGTGTGTGTATTTATTTATTTGAATTTTTACACATTTAAATTTGTATATATTTATTGTGTTTAATTTTTTATTAATCTTTATTTTTTGTTTTGCTTTTACTTGCATTTTATTTTTAGCTATTTTCATTTAATTTTTAATGCTTTATTTTTATATTCAGTTCATTTTTACACATTTAAATTTTTATTTATTTATTGTTTAATTTTTTATTAATCTTTATTTTTTGTTTTGCTTTTATTTACTTGCATTTTATTTTTAGCTATTTTCATTTAATTTTTAATGCTTTATTTTTATATTCAGTCTGCTGCTGTTTTTTCTGCATTATTTCATGCTGAATATTCCGTTTCACTGTAAAATGTCACATTAAATCATTTAAATGCATTGTGAACCCTGCCTCACGGTGAATTTAAAATGCAATAGTGAATCATCTTTAGAGAATAACCAAGCGGTCATTTTTGCACTTAATTTCTGTGGTGTTTCTGCTCTCTTGCACAGGTCGATCTGATCAGCGTTGCAGAAGTCGTGCACATGCTGCTGTTTAATCGCTCGATGAAAGTGAAGCAGGAAAACTCGGCCTGGAGTTTAGATGAAGGATCTGGATCTCAGCACAGGTGCCAACAGCAGCTGTTATCATTGTACAGAAAAACATATTCAAGCCATGTTTTACCCCCGAATCAAAAGAAAACATACAGACTTTGACAGATTTGACAAGTAACTTTCATGAGAATAAAGTGCTTTTAGTGTGATCATTGTAATAATAAAAAAATGTATGTGCACACCTTTTATAATATTTGTTGCTGTATCGATTCCCCCCCCCCACCCCTAATATTTACACATTTATTTAGCATTATATATTTACCAGTATCATTTTAATCATATTAATATTTGGAATTATTTTTTAATATATTTTCAGTCTAGTTTATGCAAATTGTCACGTTTATGTAATATTAGTAATGTGGATTTTGGGACAAATGTGTTTGATTTGTCTTGAAAATAATCCTTTTTTTTTTTTTTTTTTTTTAAATGAATGTATTTTTTTAAATAAAATGTTTAAAAATAATTTCTAAAATAAAAACAACAGTAATAGATATTATAAATGTATCTTTTGCATGAATATTATTATTATTATTTCAAAATTTCAGGTGATTTTTTGGGTGAAATGTGGCATTTTTGTGAGTTTAACATGAAAATATTTGATCAAATGAATGTGAGACAAGCTGCTCTTGTTTTGTTTTTTTCAGCGCTCCCGTCGAGCCTTTATGGAAAGACTTTTTCCGCATGATTCTGAATCCAGAACAGAAGTCTTCAGAGCTGGTTTTGTCTGAGCTCATCAGTAACGTGAGGAACAGCTTATGAAGTCAAGTTGTTGTAAAATAATAGCAGCAGCAGAGCAAATGAATTGGTGGCTGTGTTAATTAATGCTATATATTGCTTTTTATACACATTTAATAAACAGTTTTCGCAACATAATCTTGGGTGTTTTTTTTAATTAATAATAGAAATGAAGAAAATCTCAATTTAATCTCAGCAGTTGAGGCCATGTGAAAATTACAGTCATTTAGTAGATCATTTTTATTAATGATTTTTCGAGATTGTGGCATGTACTGAATAAAGGGTGTATGACACTATATAATAACAACAACTGCTTTGGATAAAAAATGCTGCTTAATGCATAATTAAAATATTATGCATACTTTAAAATACATTTACTTCTATTAAGACAATAGTCAAATATTATTTAAAAATTATCTAAAAATAATTCAAATAAACAGAATAATATAAATAGTAATAAAAAAAATTTTTGTGAATGGTGAAAAGATGGTGTCATGAAATCCAAGTTGTTGTTTTTTTGTTTTTTTTCATTTATTTTTATTTATTTATTTTGGGGCCATATTCTGTGCTCAGATAATTTGACCTCTTTGAATCTCCATTATTTAATTCATGTTGCTTTGCAAACCTGAAAATCAAAATAATAATCCAAATTATTTAAATAGTTGACACATTCTGCTATTTGACAATTAATTGCATGAATCACCTTTTAAAGCAGTAATCTTTTCATGATTGTGTTTTTTGATTGCACTTTACAATAAGAGCTTGTTAATTAACATTAGTTAAATCTAAAAATAGCAGTGAGGATCATGTGCTACCGTTAGTTAATAAAATACAACCGTTCATTATTAGTGCATGTCTTTTAAAAAATATATTCAGGTTAAATTTTTAATTTTAATAATGCGTTCGTAAATGTTGAAATTTACTCGGGATTAATAATTGTTATTTTTTTTTGTATGTAAATGCTTACATTGTTAGCTAATGTAGTTTGTACCTTACTGTAAAGTGTTACTCATTTTTCTAAAATGCATTTACAATAAAATAAAAGTTTATAGGATCATATCAGCCGTAATCTTAAATGGCGCCAACAAAAAACGTGCCAAAACATTGTCATAAAGCAGGATGGTGAACAGCACAGATGTCTGGACTCTCACGGTTCTCTTGTACTGTACTGTACTGTACGTGTGTTAATGTTTGACCTCCGCAGGGAGGAGTTCACAGCTCTTTTGCTAGTTAAATGACTTCAGTCTCCAGTGCAGGACAGATTGAGACAAGCAGCTATTCGTTGTTGACCAGAGAAACACACCTGGACTCCTGCTGGGTGAGTGACTTGTGTGACTGTTAAGAATATATTCAGAGTAGCACACTACTATTTCTGCAGTATGTGTACTTCAGTATTGTTTGTAATGTATCACCTGAGCCGTAAATGTCATGTGATCGATCACGCGCCTCCTCGCAGCACACAGTAAATTCAGAGCCCTTAAAAACTGATCTTTAGCAAACATCGAAAACTTCTGTTTGCATGGAATATAATACACACAGCTGCTTTCAAATCCGTGTTAATGGGGGGGAAAGCTTTTTGGCGGTAATGTGGGATGTGCTCCATGAACGAATAAAGTTTTAATTGTTTTAATTCTATAAGAATAGACTTATTGGGAAGACATTTCATCAGCTGAACAATCGGTATTTTGTTAACCCTCGCATTGCATTCAAAATCTGTGTAACTATTTTTACATTCTGTGTCTGTTTGGACCTAAAAATTGTTATTTTATAAATATCTTTCATATATTTGTCAGCTAAAACTGTATTGTACCTAATCAGCAACCTCTCATTATTATGGAAGCCCATTTCTGCCACGTAAGAAAAAAATTCATGCATTAGAAAGTCAAAGTTATGACATACTTAAACCTTATTAATAAAGCATATACCATTAACAGACCAGCAGAATATAAACACAACGCGCTGAGTTGCACGTTGAGCGTTTTCTTGGGGTAGAACGTGAAATAAATCAATAAATATATATTTTTTAAGGTATGATTTTTTTTTCTTATGGGGCGGAAATGGGCTTCCATACATTATTTGGCGAATGTGAAAATTTTTACGTTCAAGCTTTGAATATTAACATGTTATAACTGCGTTTATCCCTTTTTTATTAATGGAAAAAAAATTAAATTCTTTGAAATTTCAAATTACACGCAAGTTTTGTATTTGCATTATTTATTTATTTTATTTTTTTGTGTAACTCATAAGAATATGAGAATTACCACTATTACCTCATTGGAAATAATGGAATTTAATTAAATTTCTTTGACTTTATAATTTCACAAAAAACTGCCCAAATTTATGAAACCTAGGCTACATATTTGTTTCTAACAAAAGAACGTAAAAATTTATCTGAAAAGTTTTTAAAGAAAACAATTCCATTTTACTTGCACAAACTTTCAGTTTCAAATAAAAAAGATCAATGTTTTCATGCTGCAATGTTTCGTCAATAGACGTACAAATTCATGTTCATCAACAGAATTCAGTCCCAAACGTGTGTGAGATATGGAGAAAAGTCTAAATGTATTTTACAAAAGCTTTTTGACACTAATATAACTTAATAGATTATTTTACAAAAACTACTTAATTGGACTCAGTTCATACCCGGGTCAAAATAATCTAAACATGAATGTCTCTTAAAAATAATAGCTAGATAAAAAAAAGTTTGTCAAGACAAATTTAGGTTGGCTTGAGAAAGCCTAGCCTGAAAGTTTAAAGCAGTTAATAAAAGCAATTTAAAGCAGTGAAAATTTAGATAAGATAGATGTTGATAACATGTTTCTAGCATGATTAGCATGTTTTTAGCATGATTAGCCTGTTACTAGCATATTGCTGGCATGATTAGCAAGTTACTAGCATGATTAGCATGTTACTAGCATATTGCTAGCATGATTAGCAAGTTACTAGCATATTTCTAGCATGTTACTAGCATGTTGTTAACAAGATTAACAAGTGACTAACATGTTGTTAGCATTATTAGCAAGTTACTAGCATATTTCTAGCATGTTACTAGCATGTTGTTAACAAGATTAACAAGTGACTAACATGTTGTTAGCATTATTAGCAAGTTACTAGCATATTTCTAGCATGTTACTAGCATGTTGTTAACAAGATTAACAAGTGACTAACATGTTGTTAGCATTATTAGCAAGTTACTAGCATATTTCTAGCATGTTACTAGCATGTTGTTAACAAGATTAACAAGTGACTAACATGTTGTTAGCATTATTAGCAAGTTACTAGCATATTTCTAGCATGTTACTAGCATGTTGTTAACAAGATTAACAAGTGACTAACATGTTGTTAGCATTATTAGCAAGTTACTAGCATATGGCTAGCATGATTAACAAGTTACTAGCATGTTGTTAGCATGATTGCATGCTACTAACATGTTGCTAGCATGTTTCTAGCATGATTAGTATGCTACTAGCATGTTGTTAGCATGATTAGCAAGTGACAAGCATGTTGCTAGCATGATTAGCCAGTTACTAGCATGATTAGCAAGTGACTAGCATGATTAGCATGTTACTAGCATATTGCTAGCATGATTAGCAAGTTACTAGCATGATTAGCATGTGACTAACATGTTGTTAGCATTATTAGCAAGTGACTAGCATGTCGCTAGCATTATTCATGTATTAGCAAGTTACTAGCATGTCGTTAGCATGAGTAGCAAGTTACTAGCATGTCGCTAGCATGTTTCTAGCATGATTAGTATGCTACTAGCATGTTGTTAGCATGATTAGCAAGTGACAAGCATGTTGCTAGCATGATTAGCCAGTTACTAGCATGATTAGCAAGTGACTAGCATGTCGTTAGCATGATTAGCAAGTTACTAGCATGTCGTTAGCATTTTTCTAGCATCGTTAGCATTTTGCTAGCATGATTAGCATGCTACTAGCATGTTGCTATCATGATTAGCAAGTTACTAGCATGTCGCTAGCATGATTAGCATGTCGCATAGATGGATAGATAGAGTTTGAATGGGTTAGAAATAGTACATAGAAGGGAAGCTTGATTGAGTCTCAAGGGATTCTGGGAGTTTAAGTTTAAATTTTGACAGTTGGAGTTTGAATAGTCTTGGCTCATCTGAACATTCCGTCAATGTAAGTCTATGGGATTTTTATGATTTTTAATCTTCATTTTTATGAAAACCATAAGTCGGATCAGTTAGAAAAGATAAAGCACACTAAGTCAGATCAGTCTGAAGAGCTGGGCTGAGTTTGGTGGTTCTAGCTTGAAAGCTCTAGGAGGAGTAGCGCTCAGAAATTTAGTCGAAGAAGAAGAATAAAAAGCTTAAGTAGCAGATCGGTAGGTTGGCTTTCTCAAAAAAATATCAGAGTATGAGTGACTCATTTGGCTTGGTTTCCTCCTGAAGCGCATCAGATGCAGCATGTCGCTGCAGATCTTCGACACGTCTGAGGCGTGTCACAAATTCTTCAGTGGTCCAGAAATGTTCCATGCTGCAGTTCTTCTTCCTCTTTTGTTGTTTTGGCAGTTGTTTTAGGGGTCTGGAGTCCATGTCCGTTCATTTATTGAGGTTTTTCAAAACGCTTGAGTAAAAATCTAAGTTTATAAAAAGGCAACAGCAGTTTAATTAGGATCCTGATGGTGGAAAGTGCTTTGATCTCATGATTGATTTCATGTTTATCTCTCAGTCAGCATTGGATTGCATTGCATTAAATGTTTGGATCATTTAAATCTCATCTTAAGACATATTGTTGGAGATATAGAGTGACGACTGATATTTAAATCATTTTATGTAAGTATCTGCTACTGCTATAAAGATCTCATTGGTTTACATTTATAAGCATCAGCTTTTGTCCATATAAATATCAGCATCTGAACCAAATTGCATATTTTTCTCTGAAAAAATTGAGCCGTCAATTCTAACAACCATGTGCATCCCAAACAAGTACAAAAATTATCTTATTTCTTTGGCCGGAAGCTGTTGTACGTGTTAGCAAAGTCAGTACAATTTAGTCTAATGTAAAAAAACAAACGTTAACTAGCACTTGCATTTTTCAAAAAGATTGAATTGAATATTTGGTCATAATATAGCATAATAAGAGATTTACAAGCAGTTTTTAAAAGACCGGTCATATTTTGGAACTGGTTGATCATAGGTCTAATATGAATATTGTCAAAATTATCCACAAATAATGCTTTTTTCACTCATAAACTGAGGTGCATCAGCTCCGTTCAAGAGGCGTATGATTAACCAGTTCCAACAAGAAAAGCAAAATCAGTGCTAAATGAAAGAATACAAGTTGACAAAAAGATTGAATCCAAAATATGGGAACAATATTACATAACGAGATTTACAAAAAAATTTTTTGTAGGCGGGTTTGTCACGGAACACAACAAACATCCCAAAAAAGTACAAAAATTAACAAAAAAATTACTGATCTTGAAGGTTTGAAATTGAAGGTCTTATTGATCTCATTGAGTTTTCCAACAAGAAATGCAATAATTGAAAGAAAACAATTTGACAAAAAGATTGCATGAAAAAAAATTGGTAATAAAATCCCCCAAAAAGTACAATAGTTACCAATACATTTTGGTTGGTTGTTATATAATGTGTGAGCAAAGATACTAGGTTTCCAATGTCATAGCGTTATCTAACATTTTCATTTTTCAAAAAGACTGAATCCAAGATTTGGTGATAATATCATATAATGGGAGATTTACAAGCAATTTTTAAAAGACTGGTCTTTTTTTTTTTTTGGAACTGGCTGATCATGGGTCTCATTTATATCAGTTTTTGAGTGAATATTGTCAAAATTATCCACAAATAATGCTTCCTTCACTCAAAAACTGAGGTGCATGGGCTCAAATCAATAAAGGCCTACGATCAACCAGTTCCAACAAGAAATGCACAATTTGTGCTAACTGAAAGAAAACAATTTGACAAAAAGATTGCATAAAAAAAAATCGGTACAAAAATCACCAAAAAAAATTGGTTAATTGAAATACCATGTGAGAGCAAAGTCGCTAGGTTTCCAATGTCATAGCATTAAATAACATTTTCATCTTTCAAAAAAACTGAATCCAAGATTTGGTGATAATATCGCGTAATGGGATATTTACAAACAATTTTTAAAAGGCGGGCCATTTTTGACCGGAAACACTCGATCAGGTAAAGGATTTCCAGCACAGCAGACGTCTTAAAGAGATCTGGTTGATGGTGTTTCTTCTAGGTTGCTTCTTATGGAAGTGACTAAACCCTTGTGCATCTCTGGCCACTTTAACGCCCTGCAGCACACTAGAAGTCTGTAATGTGAGTGACTCAGCGTGGATAGAGACGCTCCCAAACCCTCAGAACATGCAGCAGCACGCAGATCTACATGTTCAAGTGTGTGTGTGTGTGTGTGTGAGACCTTCATGAGCGCTGCTGCGATCCTCAGGTAGGACCGAAAACCTCTCTCTCTGTCTTGCTTTTCTCACTCTTTCTTTTCCAAGTGAAGCTGCTGGTTCTGGATGGTGTTGGTCTCTGTTTTGGTGACTTAGGTTAGGACAGGTGAAGGATTGAGGAGGTCGAGCTCTTGAAGAACATGTGGTTTTAGACAGAGGTGAGCGGCTTTGTCCTCGTCTTTCCGGTTCTCTGGGGCCCGAGCGTTTGCATTTACTTCTAATGCTGTCAGGCAGCCGCTCTCAGCCACAAAAGTGCTTCGGTTTCTCTTGTTCCGCTGCCAGGGTCAGACATGCAACTCGTCTGGGTCATATTTCACCCCAAAAGCTAACCGTATTAATGACTTTAAATGATTTAAAGGACATGAAACATGTTTAAGACGGTCAAGATTTTTCCTGACCAGATTTTCATGACAATTGTGACGCTAAAAGCAGTCTTAAGTCGCTGGGGTATATTTGTAGCAATAGCCAACAATACATTGTATGGGTCAAAATTATAGATTTTTTTTAATGCCAAAAATCATTAGGATATTAAGTCATGTTCCATGCTATTTTGTAAATGTCCTACCGTAAATATATTAAAACATAATTTTTGATTAGTAATATGCATTGCTAAGAACTTCATTTGAACAACTTTAAAGATGATTTTCTCAATATTTAGATTTTTTTGCATCCTCAGATTCCAGATTTTCAAATAGTTCTCAACCAAATATTGTCCGATCCTAACAAACCATACATCAATGGAAAGATTATTTATTCAGCTTTCAGATGATGTATAAATCTCAATTTCGAAAAATTGACCCTTATGACTGGTTTTGTGGTCCAGGGTCACAATTAAGCTCACAATTCATAATACTGTAATGGAGAAAAACAATGATGTTTTAGTTGCATTTATACAGTGCCATTTTAGTGTCATTGATATACCATTATAGGGTTTGTTAATATTTTGTTTTCATTTTTGTACTTTCTGTATTTAAAGTTATAGTCATTATGTTGTCGTTGTTGTTTTTTGTCATTTTTATTTTTTTTATGTCTGTATATAATTTTATGTCAGTTTCTGTTTTAGTTATTTTAGTACATAAAGTTAAATTTTGTTAAAGATTTAGTCATGTTTTTATAACTTTTATTAGTCTTTTTAAATATATATTTTTAGTCATTTTTATTTCAGTTTTAGCTATTTTAGTACTTAGTTACATTTTGTTAAAGTTTTAGTAATTTTGTTGTGTTATCATTATTATTATTATTATTATTATTATTATTATTACTATTTTGTAATATTATAAATGATTATTTTTTAATTATTTCAGTTTTATGTTTAATTATTGTAGTACTTAAATTAAAATAAAATTAGATATTTTTAATTTTTACTTTCAGTTAATGTTTATTTTATTTCAAGTAACAATAATGATTTCTTTTTATGGTTTTAGTTTTAATTTTAGTTTTAGTTAATTCTAATAACCCTGGGTAGCATTTGCTGTCCTGATTTTAATTTATAGTGAGTTAAATCAAGATTGTTTAACACTATTTTGTTTATGTAAGACAAGAAATTAATTGCAATAATGAGAATTAGAGGGGAAAACTCAAAAGTAATGAGAATTTTGATGGAAAATGTGATTTACTCTCATGAAAATGCATAAATGATAATGGTCCTATTAGGTTTCATTTTCTTGTAAAATATAATTTTCCTTTCTTTTGATTCTGAGGTGATCCGGATGTTTTAATGAAACGAATATGTAAAGTTTAACTGCAAGTGCTTGTAAAATAGCAGTAAATTCAGCTATTGAATCCTTCAGCATACTGAAATAGCATTGAGATGCTTTGATTTTCTCTTGAGTTCGAATGTTTGTGTCTTGATCAGGCTGCACAAAACCCATGCATAAAAATGTAGGAGCTGTGTTAAGGCTGATCTTTTGCTTGTCTAAACAGAGCGTGACATTCCTGGACATGGATTTTGCATGAACTTGGGCTTGATGAAGAGGAGAAACGTTTAAGGTGAGCTTTCTTTAACTGTATAACAACTTATAACTTATATTGGATGTAATTTATGCACAAACATTATCATTTCTCTGGAAGCATGCATCCCATGTCAAGGCGTTTTCTAGCAATTCTAGTATTTGTGACTTTACATTCTGCAATTGCATCTTAAAATCAATGAATGTTGTCTTTTTTATTTCTTTATTTCTATTTACTTTTTATTTCTCAAAATTAGGTGAATTTATGAATATCATGCCTGAAAGATTTTGCGAATGTTACAAATTCAACTAGTCAAGTGACGGGCAACAAGGTTATTATAGTTAATAAAATATAAAAACTGAAACTTATTTTATTTTATTTACAAAAAAAAGAAAAAAAGCTGATGCCCTAAAATAACTAAAACTAAAACTGAAATAAAATGAGGAAAAATATAAAACATAATAAAAATGACAAAATCACGCAAAAGAATTATTAAAACTTTACCTAAAATTTAAAATAAAAACGCATTAAAAATATGAATAAAAACTATAATAATCCCTAAATGATACTAAAATAACACATCTTTTAAAACAGGGTATCTTAAAAACAATATTTATGCATCATTAATGTAACGTTTTTCTGAAACGTTTTAGTTGATGCTTGTCAAAGTTTTTTGAACGTTATTGTTTTAAATGTTGCTACTTCTTTTAGAATGTTCAGAGAACATTTAAATGTAACGTTCCCATAATGCTTGCAAAATGATCAAACAGATTCTTCCCTAAAAAGTTGCAAAAAGTCGCTTTTAAAAAACGGAACGTTTTGACTGTTCAGGGAACATTCAGAAATAACTTTTTATAACTCACTGACAACGTTAGCAAAACTCATAAATTCATAGAACGTATTTTGTTAGCTTATAAGACACAAACTTTGCACATACTGTTCCTCAACGCTGTTCCCAGAACTTTGGCAAACATTCTCTCAACGTTATGAACAAATGTTCTTCTAGTAACGTTAATATAATGTTCTATAATAGAATGTTCTATAAACATTTACAACCTTAAAAACAATTTATACACTTTTTCTGAAACGTTCTAGTTGACACTTGTCAATGTTTTTTGAACGCTATTGTTTTAAGTGTTACCACTTGTTTCAGAACGTTTAGAGAACATTCAAAAGTAACGTTACCATAATCTTATAATGCGAAGTATATATAATGCAATGTTCATATATATATATATATATACACATTTTGAAAAAACTGAACGTTCTCAGAACGTGTTTTTTGTTAGCTGGGCACTAATAAGACACAAACTAAATATGTCCTCAGAACTTTAGCTAACATTCTGGCAAAGTGTTAAACAAATATTCTTCTAATAACTTCAATAGAACTTCGTTCAAAGTTAATAATGTTCTAAAAACGTTCGCATAAAAATGTTACATCAACACTCATGTAACGTTTCTCTGAAACGTTAATTGCACGTTGGTCTAAATGTTACTACTTGTTTTAGAGAACATTCAAATGTAACGTTTCCAGTGGTGGACAGTAACGGAGTAGTTTTACTTCGTTACTGTATTTAAGTAAATTTTTCAAGTATCTGTACTTTACTGGAGTAGTTTTATTTTGAGTAACTTTTACTTTTACCAAAGCATAAGATTGTACTTTTTACTTCACTACATTTCATAAAACGTATCGTTACTCCTTATAATATATCACGTGCTCCGACACAAACTGCATTCACAAGTAAGAACCGGGAGATCTTGTGAGCGCGCGCGCGACTGATGCTGTTAAAGTAGTTACTAATGTCGAATTTTAGGATTAATTATTGTAACTGAAAATCCTATTTAGGTCAAAACTGTCAGTTGTTTGTGAACTAAATCTGCTGTAAAGAGTGATCTGTTTAAGCCACATTAACATCAGAGTCTCTATGTTTTAGGTCAAAAAACATTTAAATAACACCGATTAAATCAAATAACTCATGCACATTCATCTTCCCCGCTGCTTTAACATTAGCAGTTTTACTAAAATGCTATGCATTTAGCCCTATGTGACGTCTGTTTTTATATTGTTTGTCAGCACACATAGCCTAAGTTACTATGTATCTGGATCAACTAGCCGAGTAGACAAATATAAATGTTTATTCATAACCATGCTGAAAATAAGTCAATGTTAGCTGATGCTAACTGTCTAGCTAACAAGCTTGCTGGTGCTAAATTGAGGTAATCTTTTTAAAATTTCAAAAAGTTTTCACCCCCCGGCTCTTAATGCGTTGTTTTTTCTTCTGGAGCATCGGCGAGCGTTTGAAGCTTCTGTAATAGTTGCATAAGAGTCCCTCAGTTGTCCTCAGTGTGAAAAGATGGATCTCAAAATCATACAGTCACTGCTGGAAAGGGTTCAAATTCACAAAAATGCTGGAAAACCAAAGAATTTGTGGGACCTGAAGGAATTTTATGAACCCTAACCCTATGTAAAATATCTTATTCAGGTCAGTACTGAATAATTTTGCAGATTCTGAAGTACATTTTGACTTCAACTGTGTGTATATATATATATACAGTATATATATTTTTAAAAATTGGTCTGCTTAATCTGATATTAAAAGATTGAGTAGGGGTGGCACATATATATCTCAGGTGTATCGTGAAATTTCTATTTTTATAAATATGTATCCATGTTATTTATCAGGTTATTATTAGCGTATAATTATTATGTATTTGTAAAAAATTATTTTATTTAATTTTATTATCATTAATTAAAACTAAAACCATACAAAAACATTTTCATTACTTGAAATAAAATAAACATTAACTGAAATCAAATATAAAAAAACGTATTTTATTTCAGATAGTTGCCAAAGCAAAATGTCTCCTTTTCGTTTAGTTTAAGTTGAAGTACTAAAATAAATAAAGCTAAATAAACTAAACTAAAAACTATATAGACAGTTATTTAAAAAAATGATGAAAATGTTAAAGAAACACACCCCAAAAATATTAAAACTTTTAATTTAAACTGAAAACAGAAAATATAAAAAATAAAATATTATTTAAAAATTAACAAAAACTATAGTAAATCAATGCTGATGATATATGAATATATTTCTAAAATAGCTAAAATAATATATTATTCCTTTCTGGCAAATTTCAAAGATTCAAAAACCATTCTCCACCATTCTATACATTTTTTTATATTTAAATATAACATAAAAACAATTAGTGGGTAAAATTTCTCTGTCAGTGCATCCATGCATTTGAACTGTTTTATTGAACAAATATGGATATAGTTCAGACATAAAGTTTTCTTACAGAAATGACATTCTTCACCGTTCAATATTAATATTTGAGGAAAGTGCCAGAAATGCTGGAACTATTTTATAATTATTATTATTATTTTGCAAACAGACTTTATACTTAAACATAATGGATAAAAAAGTCCCCTGGCAACTGAAATAAATATAAAAAAACATATTTTATTTCAGATAGTTGCCAAAGCAAAATGTCTCCTTTTCGTTTAGTTTAAGTTGAAGTACTAAAATAAATAAAGCTAAATAAACTAAACTAAAAACTATATAGACAGTTATTTAAAAAAATGATGAAAATGTTAAAGAAACACACCCCAAAAATATTAAAACTTTTAATTTAAACTGAAAACAGAAAATATAAAAAATAAAATATTATTTAAAAATTAACAAAAACTATAGTAAATCAATGCTGATGATATATGAATATATTTCTAAAATAGCTAAAATAATATATTATTCCTTTCTGGCAAATTTCAAAGATTCAAAAACCATTCTCCACCATTCTATACATTTTTTTATATTTAAATATAACATAAAAACAATTAGTGGTTAAATTTCTTTATTAAAAAATTATTTAAAAAAAAAACAACTTTTTATTGAACAAATGAAATTATGCTTCGCCATTCAATATTAATATTTGAGGACGGTGCCAGAAATGCTGGATATATTCTATAATTATTATTTACTTTTTGAAAACAGACTTTATACATAAACATAATAGATAAAAAAAAAAAGCCCAATAGATTTTCATGCATTTGTGTGTCTTATCTTGTTATATCGCTTATTTTCTGCTCACTGTTTAATGTTCACTAGTGAGCAAATATTGATTGACAGCTTTCATAAGAGGAGTTTACAGACGCACTGGCTTTAGTTCATGTACAGTATGTACAGTATGTTTAAAGATCTGAGCTGGAAATGAAAGCGTTAGTGTTGATTATAGCGGTCACTGTTGTATTAGACACGTCTGCTAATGCAGGTCTGAATCATATAGAAACCTACATTAAACAACAAGCACAATTTGACTAAACAAATTAGGAACCACAGGTTTTTATAGGCTAACCCTGGACAACTGAAGTAGTAATGCTCAGCTCACAGTGAATGTGTATGTTTGCAAGAGCCTTGAAGAATCTGCAAGATGTTAATTATTATTTAAAAAAAGAGAGAAGCATCATAAATATGCATGTTGTTTTAATTTGATATTTACGTACAGAAGACAGAATAATACCTGAAATGGCAAACAATAGATCATATTTCACTCCAAAAAAATAACAGAGAGTAAAAAAAAATGCATTATTTGCACAACTTTTTATGACATTATTTTTATGATAATAACGGAAATATCTGACAAATTATATATTTGATATTAAGCTTTTATATATTCTATATTCTAGTGATAACATTTTATTTTTAACATTATTATGTAATTATTATTTATAGTCACTAGGTGGGTGAATCTCTCTCACACACACACACACACACACTCTCTCACTCACACAACACACACACACACAAACAAACAAAACAAGTCTAGATCATATTTCACTCACTATTTTTCACACATTATTTTTTTAACGATAAATAAGGAAAACTATCAGACAAAATGATATAGTAGATATCATTTCTCTACATAGATATTTTGTATATTATAGAAATAAAATTCTATTTTTAACTTTATTATGTAATTATTACATATAGTTACTAGGTAGTTGAAATAATTTTTTTAACATATTACATAATAATTATTTTGTATATATTTGAAAAACTATCATAAGAAAAAAATATCAGGCAAAAACAATATATATTTTAGTGCATAGCATTTCACTGCATAGATATATTGTATATTTTGTATATTCCAGTTATACAATTCTATTTTTAACATTATGATGTAATTATTATATAAAGTCAATAAAATAAAATAAAATAATTATTATAAACAATAATATAAATATTATATTAATTAATTAAATTATTTTAATTATTTAACTAACTTAATATAATTTATTTAATTTAGTCATTATTTATATTTATTTTATTTTATTATATTATTTTATTTATTTTGCATTATTTGTGACAATTTATATGGCCAAAAAGTAAGATAAAATTTTAATAACTTGTAATGTAAATCAGTGAGATCTTTATAACAGATACTGACATAAAATGTCTAATATAACTATTAGTGGTCAACATATCTCCAATAATCAGTCTCAGTAAGCTGAGATGTAAATGCTCCAAACATATAATGCAGTGATTGAGAGCTGAAGAAATAAAGGCTCCTCAGAAGATGTGAGATGTTCTGGAGGCTTGTGAAGATCATTCCTCCGCTGAGGAACAGTGAAAGTAAAGCTTCTGGAAACAAACGCTCCTCAAAAGATCCTGAGGATCAGATTTGAGACTCTAAAACATGATTGATGGAGAATCAAGTAAAGCTGAGCTGCTTCAGTCCAGTAAGTGTTCATCTGGAGATATTACTGCAGTTATTCTGACGCTTAGATCAAGATCTGACAGCAGAAAGACACGAGAAGTGCTTCTACAATTACACTAAAAGAGCTTTTACTGGATAAAAAATTAGAGTAGACTGAGTGACAAAGCAAAGTTTGAGGCTTATATAAAATATGAAACAGTGACTTTATAGGTTTATAAAGCTCTCTTTATCTTGAGAAATCCAATATACGGGGAATCATGTGGTCTCTTTCATTGACCCACAGCAATATTGATCCACTCACTAGTAGTTAGTTTCTCATGGTTCACTAAATATGCATTTAGACTCGATCTACGACCGTGTTACAGGATGCTCTCAGTCTCAGGTTTAAGTGTGTTTCTGACCTGCTTCAGGAAAGGGGCGTGTCCTCAGGTGTCTGATTGACAGCTCTCGTCTCATCTGGCTCCGCCTCTGCTTCAGTCTGGTTTTGAAGGCTGTTGTGTTTTCTCAGAGCGTGTTGTGAAGGCGAGCGCATGGCTCTGCTGTCGTGTTATGACGGGACAGACTCTTGTTTCCAGCAGGCTGTCAGGATGTTCCAGAGGAAGAAGAAGAAGAAGAGGAGGCTGGAGATCTCCACTCCCAGGAACTTCGAGCACAGGGTGCACACGTCCTTCGACCCGGTGCAGGGCTGCTTCGTGGGTCTGCCGCCTCAATGGCAAAGCCTCATAGACACGCTCCGGAGACCCAAACCTGTGGTGGACCCCTCCAGCGTCACGCAGGTGCAGCTCAAACCGCAGAAGGTAAAGCTCCTTCAGTATCCAAACATGAAAACATGTGGGGTTTGCATGGGATATTCTTGCACTTTTTGCATGCAATTGTTATGTATTTTGTTGAATGCATGCAGTCATGTTATGGTTTATTGTATATATAGATAAACTATAGTATGAATTATACATAAATTAAATTTAAACAAATAAAATTAATTATTAAAACTAGTAGCATTATTTTTATGAAATTACAGTGAATAATAGTTCTGTTTTCATTATATAATTATTATATATAATCTCTAGATGAATCTCACAAAAACATGTCCAGATTAAAAAAAAAATATATATGCATTATTTGCAAAACTAAGTGACGTTATTTTTCTGACAATTTGTGACAAAAAAAATCACAATCTGCATTTTATCTTTTGATTTTGCTGTGAAATGTGATTGAGGCACACTCCTTGCAGCACGTCCCACAAAGACAGGGCTTTTCCCTGAGAAAGTGTTTCAGGTTCATGTTTGCAGCTCCAGTTGTGAATAATCATGTGTCTCTGTTAAACTGGTTCTGTCGAGGGAGGTTTGCTTTATTTCCCCAGGGTTCTCACGTATCAGAAACACCATTCAAATGTTTTCATAATGTGACACTAAACGTCTCTATCCACTAATTATGACTTGACAGACCTGCTCAACGCTGCTGTTATATAATGATTTCATCAGCAGCAGCATCATATATATTGCTTTCTCTTGTCCAGTTCACTAAATTCTTGCAAAATTTATTGACATTATTTTAATGACAATAAAGCAAAAAATATATTATTCCAGCAATACAATGCTATTTTTAACATTAATATTGTTTGTTATATGTTCACTAGGTAGGTGAATCTCACAAAAACATTTCCAGTTCATATTTTATGCATGCATGAAGAAAGAAAGAAAGAAAGAAGAACTTATTGCTTAAAGAAAATTTTATATTTTTTGAATTATATGCAAAACTTTAATTCATTATTATATTCGTATATTATTTTTATGAGAATTCAAAATGACAATTAAGCAAATTTATTTTGCAAATTTATCAAAAATATCAGACAAGCATTATATAGTTGCAAAGCATTTCACTGCATAGATATATTGTATATTCCAGTAATACAACTCTATTTTTAACATTATTATGTAATTATTATATAAATAGTCATTAGGTGAATTTCACAAAAACATGTCTAGATCATATTTCACTCCAAAAAAAAAAAATGCATTACAACATTTGTATTTTTTGCATTATTTTCAAAATTTATTGGCATTATTTGCATGACAATTAAACCAAAACATGAGGCGAACATTATAATAAATATACGTTTTTTCTTTAAAACAGTCCTGGGGACAAACATCCACAATTAAATAATTGTATAAAGATCTATCAGCTGTCAATCAAACTGTAACTGTAGCTGCATGAACTGGATTTTTGGTAACTGAGTGAGTGATGAAGCACCATCTTCATCTGAGAGGCACGTCGTTGATGGCTAAAGTTTCCCAGTTTTCCGAGCAGGAATGTGAAGCACGACGTGTTTTTAACCAGCACTGCTGTAATTAAAGCTGTCATGCATCATGCGCATTATATAATTGCATCTGTTTCCTGCATATGACACTGATCTGAGTGTGCAGCTGATCTATGACAATACAAAAATTAAAAAATACCCTCACCCTCAGGTCATCCGAGATCAGGATGAGTTTGTTTCTTCATCAGATTTGGAGAAATGTAGCATTGCATCAGTGTCTCAGCAATGGATGCTCTGCAGTGAATGGGTGCCGTCAGAATGAGAGTCCAAACAGCTGATAAAAACATCACAGTAATCCACAAGTAATCCACAGCACTCCAGTCCATCAGTTAACATCTGGAGAAGACAAAAGCTGAAACACATCCAGCATTAAGACATTTTTAACTAAAATACACGAGTCCATAATCCATAAAAAAAAGTGCATCATCTGTTGTCTCTCAAATCAAAATCCAGCCACATATTTGTTTAGAGCAGTTTTTGATCTGTGCAGATTTCTCTCCTGATTCAGACCAGGCCACTTTTTCACTGGAGGAAGCGTTATTATGGATTATGAACTCAATGTATTGGAGTTAAAAACGTCTTAATGCTGGATTTGTTTCAGCTTTTGTCTTCTCCAGATGTTAACTGATGGACTGGAGTGCTGTGGATTACTTGTGGATTATTGTGGTGTTTTTATCAGCTGTTTGGACTCTCATTCTGACGGCACCCATTCACTGCAGAGCATCCATTGCTGAGACACTGATGCAGTGCTATATTTGTGTCAGTGCAGTCAAATCTTTTAAAATAGAGTCCGTTTTAATGTCATGCTGAATTCTGTCTTCTAGAGGATCGTTCGCGGCAGTTTCATCGGACATGAGGACTACATTTCTGCGGCGATCGCTCAGATGAATCGACTCTCTGTTACAAGCTCGAACTCGTTGAGGAGAACCAGCCCGTCTTTAAGGAAAAGAGCCCAGTCTCTGGGCCGTCTGGGTGAGGTAGCCGAAGGAGAGACTTATGAATATCAGGAGCTCAATGAGGCCAGTCGGAGGAACGGGCAGCCGGTGTCAGACTGGTGCTCGAGATCCCGACAGATCCAGAGCGAGAGCGGAAGCCCACGGCCCGAATCCAAGAACAGCTACACCATAAACTCCACTGAGTCTCGACCCAGAGCCAAGTCCATGTTCATGGGACAGCCGGTGCTGATGCCCCGGGACATTCTACTCGCGCCTAGAACTGCTCGTGAAGAGCCTGGTATTGATAAAAGAGATGTAAAACCCAACCAGAGGCCCGTATCGTGTCTCGACAGCACCTACAGCAAAAACGATGGAGTGAGACTGAACTCAGATCAGCCCGAGATAGAAACACCGAGGAGGCCCCAGTCCACATACAACTTCAAGGTAAGAAACATATTTTCTAAAAACATTTTTCTAGCATTTCCATTAGGTTATGTGTATGTGTGTGTGTGTGTGACCAAATGTCCCCACAAGGATAGTAAAACCTGAAATTTTTGACATTGTTGGGACCGTCCTGCGGCCCCCACAAGGGTAAAAAAATTATTAAGAATAGTAAATGATGTCTATCTGAAAGTGTAATAATGCAAACAGGTTTTCTGTAAGGGGTAGGTTTAGGGTTAGGGGATAGAAAATATTGTTTGGTCAGTATAAAAGTAATAGAAGTCTATGGAAAGTCCCCACAATTCACAACAAACGTGTGTGTGTGTGTGTGTGTGTGTGTGTGTGTGTGGGTTCCTAATTTAATTTGATTTATTTTTTCATTGATGTTGGCCTACTATTTAATTTAATTTTAAATTAATAAATCTAATTAAAAACTCTCAACCTAACTCTTTAAATATAAATGTTTAAGCATAAATATAGATACCAAAAATATTTGTTCCTAAAAGGTTATTTTGGAATGTTCTCTGAACATCCAGTTTTTAAAATGTTTTAAAAGCATTCTTTCTTGGTTATGTTAACGAAACATTCCATTTTAGAATTCTCGCAAACGTTACAGAAATGTTACTTTTGAAGGTTCCCAGAATGTTTTGAAAAAAAGTAGTTACATTTAAAAACAAATGTTTGACTAAAATATTGCACAAATTAAACATTCCTTTTTTATACCTTTGTTTTTGTGCTAATGTTTTTAGAACACTATTAAAGACCAGATAACTCGGAGCGAACGCTCTGTTAACATTACTGGAAGAACGTTTGTTCATATCTGAAAAAAGATAAAGAACATCTTAAACAGATTTGTCTGGGTTTAATAGAAGCTGAGCCTTATCATGGTTGAAAATTATTATCGTGGAAAAGATATATATCTGCATTCAGATGCTATGCACATAATTTTTTTGCCTGATAATTTGCCATGTTATCACATAATTGTGGTTTAGTTTTGCAAATACTGCAAAAGATATATAATTTATATATATAATTAAGGTAAATAAATTCATTTTTTTCTTTTGATTTTGGAGTGAAATAAGATCTGGATGTTTTTGTGAAATTCATCTGTGACTATATATAATAATTGCACTATGATGTTAAGAATAGAATTGTATCACTGGAATATCTATGCAGTGAAATGCAATGCAGTGTAATAGCAAATGTATAATTTATACTGTTTATCTATATCTTTGACACACTGTCAACTGCTATATAAAATCATTTAAACTCAGCCCTCAGTTTGTAAAAAAAAAAAATAATAATTCACCTTTACAGCAATGCATTGCACTTTTAAAAAATATATTTATATTATAACTTATAATTAAAATTAAATTAAAATTACATTTTAATTAAAAATATCATTACATTATATACTATATTATAATTAAAAACAAAGACATAGATTTGTATTTTATATATACAGTGGGTACGGAAAGTATTCAGACCCCCTTAAATTTTTCACTCTTTGTTATATTGCAGCCATTTGCTAAAATCATTTAAGTTAATTTTTTTTCCTCATTAATGTACACACAGCACCCCATATTGACAGAAAAACACAGAATTGTTGACATCTTTGCAGATTTATTAAAAAAGAAAAACTGAAAAATGCTCAGTATTTAGTAGAAGCACCCATTTGATCTAATACAGCCATGAGTCTTTTTGGGAAAGATGCAACAAGTTTTTCACACATGGATTTGGGGATCCTCTGCCATTCCTCCTTGCAAATCCTCTCCAGTTCTGTCAGGTTGGACGGTAAACGTTGGTGGACAGCCATTTTTAGGTCTCTCCAGAGATGCTCAATTGGGTTTAAGTCAGGGATCTGGCTGGGCCATTCAAGAACAGTAACAGAGTTGTTGTGAAGCCACTCCTTCGTTATTTTAACTGTGTGCTTAGGGTCATTGTCTTGTTGGAAGGTAAACCTTAGTTCCAGTCTGAGGTCCTGAGCACTCTGGAGAAGGTTTTCGCCCAGGATATCCCTGTACTTGGCCGCATTCATCTTTCCCTCGATTGCAACCAGTCGTCCTGTCCCTGCAGCTGAAAAACACCCCCACAGCATGATGCTGCCACCACCATGCTTCACTGTTGGGACTGTATTGGACAGGTGCCTGGTTTTCTCCACACATACCGCTTAGAATTAAGGCCAAAAAGTTCTATCTTGGTCTCATCAGACCAGAGAATCTTATTTCTCACCATCTTGGAGTCCTTCAGGTGTTTTTTTAGCAAACTCCATGCGGGCTTTCATGTGTCTTGAACTGAGGAGAGGCTTCCGTCGGGCCACTCTGCCATAAAGCCCCGACTGGTGGAGGGCTGCAGTGATGGTTGACTTTCTACAACTTTCTCCCATCTCCCGACTGCATCTCTGGAGCTCAGCCACAGTGATCTTTGGGTTCTTCTTTACCTCTCTCACCAAGGCTCTTCTCCCCCGATAGCTCAGTTTGGCCGGACGGCCAGCTCTAGGAAGGGTTCTGGTCATCCCAAACGTCTTCCATTTAAGGATTATGGAGGCCACCGTGCTCTTAGGAACCTTAAGTGCAGCAGAAATTTTTTTGTAACCTTGGCCAGATCTGTGCCTTGCCACAATTCTGTCTCTGAGCTCTTCAGGCAATTCCTTTGACCTCATGATTCTCATTTGCTCTGACATGCACTGTGAGCTGTAAGGTCTTATATAGACAGGTGTGTGGCTTTCCTAATCAAGTCCAATCAGTATAATCAAACACAGCTGGACTCAAACGAAGGTGTAGAACCATCTCAAGGATGATCAGAACAAATGGACAGCACCTGAGTTAAATATATGAGTGTCACAGCAAAGGGTCTGAATACTTAAGACCATGTGATATTTCAGTTTTTCTTTTTGAATAAATCTGCAACTTTCACTGTAATTAATTTTCATTTAATTTATTTTAGTTTTATTTATTTAGTGTTAATTTTAGTACTTGAAATTACTTTCTTCTTTTAGTTAGTTGCCAAAGCAGCATTTCTAATTTTCAATAAAAGTTATCATCTAATATTTTTGTATTTCATTTAAGTTTTTTATTTTATGTTTTTCTTTTTGAATTTTATTTCAAGGAAAAAAAATTAATGGTTCTGTAGTAATAGTTTTAGTTAACAATAACAACACAACATTGTTCCAGTGTTATAAGCTACTTTTTGCCTGAAGTATACTCAATATACATCATATTTTCCTTGAATACAGGTGAAATTAACCTGCTTTTATTTCAGCTTTATTTGTTTTTATTTTATTTTAAGGAAAGCGTTTTTTAATAGTTCTATAGTAACTCAAACTCTTACTATATAGTATAGTAAGTAAAACGATTCATCACGATTAATCGCATCCAAAATAAAGTTTTTGTTTACATAATATATGTGTATGTACTGTGTTTATTTATTATGTATATATAACACACACACATACAGCATATATGTATTTACATGTATATATTTATATTAGTGCTGTCAAACGATTAAGTAAGGGATAATTAATGGCTAGCCGTGCATTAAAATCCTTTTATGGAGGCAAAGAACTGCCTGCCGTGAAGCGGAGGGTGGTTGCCTTTGCGAAGTGCATTTAAAATCCTTTAACGCACGGCTAGCCGTTGATTATCCCGCTTATTCTATGGTCATTTGCCAAGTTATAGACAAGTTAAAACTAGTATTGCTCTTTGCAGCGCGATATTTGACCGAATGGGTAAACGTGCATTTAAAATCCTTTAACGCACGGCTAGCCGTTGATTATCCCGCTTATTCTATGGTCATTTGCCAAGTTATAGACAAGTTAAAACTAGTATTGCTCTTTGCAGCGCGATATTTGACCGAATGGGTAAAAATGATGTTAGCGCTAGCATTCTGCCCGCTTCAAATCATACACAGAGATGAAATAGTGCGGTAAGACCACATTTATTT
>NW_015629430.1:104966-107466 GCF_001515625.1 Sinocyclocheilus rhinocerous
AATTACTTCAAAAACAGCGATTTTACCACCTCGTTGCTGAGGAATATAATGTAGCGATCTAGTATCTAGGCTATTTTATTAATGAAAATCACGGGGAAGCGTTGACAACAAGTTTGTGTGTGTGTGCAGCGCAATCAGCGATCTCTGACCTCTCTCTCTCAATTCAATTCAATTCAAAATTGCTTTATTGGCATGACTGTAAGTGATACAATATTGCCAAAGCTTAGTATACATGTACATGTCTCTCTCTCTCTCTCTCTCTGTGTGTGTGCGAGTGATGTGCATTGATTAGTGTGCATCAGATAAAGCAGCGCATTAAATATTAAATTTTTTCTTAAATATATACATGCATGTGTGTGTATTATATAAACATAATAAATATACACAGTACACACACATATATTATGTAAACAAAAACTTTTATTTTGGTCGCGATTAATCGCGATTAATTGGTTGACAACATTAATTTATATTCATAAAATGTATATATATATATATATATATATATATATATACATATATTTCATATATAAACGTAACATATTTTTCTTAAATATATACATGCATGTGTGTGTATTTACAGTATATATACATAATAAATATACACAGTACACACACATACCATGTAAACAAAACCTTTATTTTGGATGCGATTAATCGTTTGACAGCATTAATTTAAACATAGAATATTCATTTAATATTATTCTAGAGTAATAAGCTACTTCCTACATTTGTCTGAAGAACTTAAAATACTTAATCTTTTCCTTGAATACATGTGAATTCACAGAGTTTCCCAGCCATTTCCAAACCCAACGGCACTAGCAGTCCTAAACCAGGCCATGGAATAATCAGCCATCGAAACCCACGGCGTTCCTCCAGCGACCTGATTTCTCCCGTCCAAACCCCTGAGACTCCAGCCTCGGTCGCTCTGACGCAGGACAGCCCGTCTCAGCCCAGACCCGCTCCGACCGGCTCGCCCGCGGTTCCCAGCGGAACCTCGTCTCCCAGCCTCAGAGTGGCCCAGATGCCCGGCGGCGGCCCGGAGACACCCGGAGTCACCCACCAGCAGTTCAGAGCCGCGCTGCAGATGGTGGTGGGCACCGGCGACCCTCGCTCGTATCTGGAGAACTTCGTGAAGATCGGCGAGGGCTCCACGGGCGTGGTGTGCATCGCCCGAGAGAAGCTCAGCGGGCGGCAGGTCGCCGTCAAGATGATGGACCTCAGGAAGCAGCAGAGGAGAGAACTGCTCTTCAATGAAGTACGAGCGTCTCATCTGTCATTCACAACACATTTAGGGCCAGATTTACTAAACAGGGCAAATTAGCGTGAGAGCGCAATTCCAAAAATAGGCGTTTGAAATTTCTCACGCAATATACCAAGCGCAGTCGCAAATAAGCAGAGCCGATGCTCATCAGGTGCGGGTCACCTTTTATTTATATAGCGCTTTTAACAATACAGATTGTGTCAAAGCAACTTTACAGTATAAAATAGGAAAATAGTGTGTCAATAATGCAAATTGACAATAGTAAACACTCAATGTTCAGTTAAAGGCAGTTCATCGTTGAATTCAGTGATGTCATCATCCAGCTCAGTTCAGTTTAAATAGTATCTGTGCAATCAAGTCGACGATAAAAAATCTTTCTCCCGCTATATATATATATAGTATTGATATTATAAAAAATGTTTTCTGGATGTCTTTACACACAGGTGGTTATCATGCGAGATTACAGGCATAAAAACGTGGTGGAGATGTTCAAGAGTGCTTTGGTGGGTGAAGAGCTCTGGGTCATCATGGAGTACCTGCAGGGCGGCGCTCTGACCAACATCGTCTCAGAAACCAGGTAAGAAACTGTTTTTAACATATACTTGACATGAATGATTCCTCAGATCATATGTTATTGATGAGAGGTGTGCTGGACATTACTGAGTGATCGGATGCATAATTTTCACCTGAAATCATACTGAAGTGTTAACATCAATCCATGAAAACTTCTACTGCACCGACACAGTTAAGATCTTCTCCCAGATGGTATCTTAAAAAGCTTCACTAAAGCAAGAACAAGATTTTTTCTGTTCGCTCATGTCTGCTGTAAGGAAAGAGTTACATAACAATCTGGAAACTGGTTTCTTTTTACAGCTCTTTATTGATCTTCACACATTCTTCATTCTAAACCTCTTACATCAAGCATTAAACGCCTACGATGAAGTCAGATTAGATTGCAGACTTTGTGGAATAGTTCCTGCAATACTTTATGCAAGAATGCAATGTGAATATGTTGTGAAATGTAATGCATCATACAAATATTCACGATGCCAATAAACATGCAGTAGTGTTCAAATAGTATTGGGTTTGTAAGATTGTTTTAATGCTTTTATTTGAAGCATTTATTTGATCAAATATACAGTAAAAAATCAGAAATATTTTTACAGTTTAAAATAGCCATTTTCTATGTGAATCTATATTAAGCTGTAATTTATTTCTGTGATGCACAGCTGAATT
>NW_015629430.1:109966-136530 GCF_001515625.1 Sinocyclocheilus rhinocerous
CACACACACTCTCACACACTCTCACACACACACACATACATACATTCAACTTATTTTATTTCACATTTCTTATGTTTTTGTTTAGTTTAACTTCAAGTACTAAAATAGCTAAAACAGAAATACAATTAATAAAAAACTATGAAGAAATATTTAAAAAGAAACAAAAACTAATAAAAATGACAAAACACAACAAAATTCTTTAAACTTTAATAAAAATTAACATGAAAATAAAATATAAAAATAAAAACTACTGTATATAGAAACATTTTCAAAGAAACAAAAAATGAATAAAAAAAACAAAAACAAAATTACTAAAACTTTGAATAAAATTAAAATGAAAAAGAAAAATATAAAAATAAAAACTATATAGAAATATTTTCAAAGAAACAAAAACTAATGACCAAAACACACAAGAAAATTACTACTTTTAACTAAAATTAAAATGAAAAGAGAAAATATAAAAAAGAAATGAAAACTAATAAAAATGACAAAAACGCAAAACAAAATTACTAAAACGTATAAAATGAAAAAAATATAAAAATGTTATAGAAATTTTTAAATAGAAACAAAAACTAATTGAAATAAGAAAACATGACATAATTACTAAAACTTTTAAAATTAAAACAGAAAATAAAAAAAACTATATAAAATAATTTTTAAAAGAAACAAAAGCTAATAAATATGACAAACACAACAACATTTCCAAAATTCTAATGAAAATATAAAAATAAAAACAAATTCAAAATATTAATAAAATCCTCTGAATGATACTAAAATAGCACTTTTCCCCATTATTGACAAAGTACATGTTTTTGGTGTATAGTAGACATTTGTGGATTGGCAATGCCGATGATTTGAGCTTTAGGAAGCTGACCGGAATTGATGTGTCGTCTCATTCTCTGTTTAACAGGTCAAACTGTCCGACTTTGGATTCTGCGCTCAGATCAGCAAAGACATCCCGAAGAGAAAGTCGTTAGTCGGGACTCCGTATTGGATGGCGCCGGAGGTGGTTTCAAAGACGCCCTACGGCACGGAGGTAACGAACATCATCAACCTTACCTTTAATTCCATCAGATCACATGTGATATGAAGTAAACAATCTTAATGGGTGAGATTATTATCATAAAGATGCTGGTTGAGCCACATGTCACAATGCCACAGCAGATATTTAAAGCATATAATGCTGTGATTAAGACCTTTTAATGAGAGGATTAGAGGCAATGCATAATATTTGCATAGAGATAAAGGTGGATTCGCTTTACCGGATGTTGAATCTATTAAATAGCGTTAGAAATCTCTACTATAACATAACATGACCGGTCTGACATTGCTTCATTCACCGAAGGTTTGGAAAGCCTGATTAATTTGGCAAAGAGACCTTAATAGTGACATTGATAAGGACAAGTGGAATAGAGTTTCTATGGTGTTACACAGGTAAACTGGGTAGTTTGAGCAATAATTATGCTGGAAGTGAAAGAAAGAAACATTAAACATGCTCACGGGAAGTGTACATAAAAATACTGCCTTTTTTTAAAATTGTGTTGTAATATCTTGAGAGATTGTTGGGAAATCGACTTTAGCGGATAAAACTGAGATTGATCATTTTAAAACAATGAGTTTTCCCTTCCTACTAAACAATACATGTCTTTGCTAATGTTCACATGTAGTTATGAATTTCTGAGTTGTCAAAATATCCCGTTTTTAAAATGTTTTTTTTTTTTTTTTGTGGTTATGCAAAACTTGAGGGAACGTTCCGTTTTAGAATTCTTGCAAACATTTTCGATTGTGAACGTTACTTTTGAATGTTCTCTGAACGTTCTGAAACAGTAACATTTAAAAAAACAAAACAAAAAAAAAGTTACATAAATGTTTTTTAAGGGAAAAAAACATTCAATGAATGATGTGTAAATAGTAATGAAAGCTTTATTTCTAGATATTAAAAACATCCTTTATGTAAAAAAAAAAATATATATATATTTTTTTGGTTATACAAACATTTAGGGAACATTCAATTTTATGTTACTCTTGAATGTTTCCTAAACAATTTTAAAATGAGTAGAAACATAAAAAAAATGTTAGATGAACATCCAACTAAAATGTTTCCGAAAAAAATTAAAAAATATATTTTTATTTTTTTAAACATTTAATTTTTGTTAAGCACATTTTTAGGGAACATTCCATTTTATTATTTTCAAACATTACGGGACTGCTACTTTTGAATGTTCTTGGTATGTTCTGAAACGTGCAGTAAAATTTAAAAACGCATTAGAGGAATGTTCAAATAAAACGTTTCAGAAAAAAAAACACTCCATGAACAATGTGTGAATAATGTTTTTGTGCTAACTTTTTAAAACTCTGAACGAACGTTCTATTAATGTTTGTTCATTATTTTTTAGAGAAGGATCTCTGTTAGCTGGATTGTTACTGCAGGTAATTTAGTCAGAGCAGATACTGGACAGACAGCTAAAACATGGACTGATTATAAATGCTGGCAAAACTGCATTGAAATCAGACTCGTACAGACATTCACTTCATAGGAAGACCATTGCTTCTATTGTCTTCCAACTTTGCATCTTGTTGTGCATTATATGCTGGTATTTGTGGTTTTGTGTCTGTTGTGTTCAGCTTTTGTTTGTACCAGGTGTTATGCATAAAATAAACTGATACATTTAATGTTCAAAAAGAAAAAGAATGATTGGAAAAGTCATGGAAATGCATTGGTCCAAAGCCTTGGGAAACCTGTATTTATTTATATATGCATATTTTAGTTTGTAATAGTTTTACGTTTGTATCCTCATATTTTTCACTGACTCACAGTACAATACAAGTGTCTGTGTGACTGGCAAACAGCTGCTCAGAGAACTTCTCAGACGCTTCTACATGAACTTTATCTATAGTTCTTTGTGATTCTTGAGAAGGTTGCGTTTGTTCCTCGGAATGAGGAATCAGAATTAGTGAGGCAGAGATGCTGCTTTCTGCTGAAGTGAAAGATCCTGATGTTTTGTGTGTTTGTAGGTGGACATGTGGTCTCTGGGGATCATGGTGGTGGAGATGATCGATGGAGAACCTCCGTATTTCAGCGAGACGCCGATAGCAGCGATGAAGAGACTGCGAGACGAGCCGGCGCCAACCGCCAGAAACATCAGCAGGGTAAAACCAGCATAACCTCAACAGTTCATTCAGTCAACTAAAACTGAAGCTAAAACTATATTCATGTCATAATCAATTCAGTTTAGTTTAACTTGATGTAATAAAATAACTAAAACTGAAATTAAAAATGATTATAATTAACAGAAAAATAATAACTTTAAAAATATTAATGCAAACTACAATAAGCATCCCAATGACACAGAATGTGAAATTATAACATGCATATGTTCATGCAGTGCTGTTATTTATGGAAGCCCGTTTCCGCCACTGAATAAAAAATAAAAAAAGTAATTGTGTGACCTTTTTTATCTCACCATTCTGACTTTTTTCTCACAATTGTGAGATATAAAAGTCACAATTGTGAGATATAAAAGTCTTAATTGCGAGATATAAAAGTCTTAATTGCGAGATATAAAAGTCTTAATTGCGAGATATAAAAGTCTTAATTGCGAGATATAAAAGTCTTAATTGCGAGATATAAAAGTCTTAATTGCGAGATATAAAAGTCTTAATTGCGAGATATAAAAGTCTTAATTGCGAGATATAAAAGTCTTAATTGCGAGATATAAAAGTCTTAATTGCGAGATATAAAAGTCTTAATTGCGAGATATAAAAGTCTTAATTGCGAGATATAAAAGTCTTAATTGCGAGATATAAAAGTCTTAATTGCGAGATATAAAAGTCTTAATTGCGAGATATAAAAGTCTTAATTGCGAGATATAAAAGTCTTAATTGCGAGATATAAAAGTCTTAATTGCGAGATATAAAAGTCTTAATTGCGAGATATAAAAGTCTTAATTGCGAGATATAAAAGTCTTAATTGCGAGATATAAAAGTCTTAATTGCGAGATATAAAAGTCTTAATTGCGAGATATAAAAGTCTTAATTGCGAGATATAAAAGTCTTAATTGCGAGATATAAAAGTCTTAATTGCGAGATATAAAAGTCTTAATTGCGAGATATAAAAGTCTTAATTGCGAGATATAAAAGTCTTAATTGCGAGATATAAAAGTCTTAATTGCGAGATATAAAAGTCTTAATTGCGAGATATAAAAGTCTTAATTGCGAGATATAAAAGTCTTAATTGCGAGATATAAAAGTCTTAATTGCGAGATATAAAAGTCTTAATTGCGAGATATAAAAGTCTTAATTGCGAGATATAAAAGTCTTAATTGCGAGATATAAAAGTCTTAATTGCGAGATATAAAAGTCTTAATTGCGAGATATAAAAGTCTTAATTGCGAGATATAAAAGTCTTAATTGCGAGATATAAAAGTCTTAATTGCGAGATATAAAAGTCTTAATTGCGAGATATAAAAGTCTTAATTGCGAGATATAAAAGTCTTAATTGCGAGATATAAAAGTCTTAATTGCGAGATATAAAAGTCTTAATTGCGAGATATAAAAGTCTTAATTGCGAGATATAAAAGTCTTAATTGCGAGATATAAAAGTCTTAATTGCGAGATATAAAAGTCTTAATTGCGAGATATAAAAGTCTTAATTGCGAGATATAAAAGTCTTAATTGCGAGATATAAAAGTCTTAATTGCGAGATATAAAAGTCTTAATTGCGAGATATAAAAGTCTTAATTGCGAGATATAAAAGTCTTAATTGCGAGATATAAAAGTCTTAATTGCGAGATATAAAAGTCTTAATTGCGAGATATAAAAGTCTTAATTGCGAGATATAAAAGTCTTAATTGCGAGATATAAAAGTCTTAATTGCGAGATATAAAAGTCTTAATTGCGAGATATAAAAGTCTTAATTGCGAGATATAAAAGTCTTAATTGCGAGATATAAAAGTCTTAATTGCGAGATATAAAAGTCTTAATTGCGAGATATAAAAGTCTTAATTGCGAGATATAAAAGTCTTAATTGCGAGATATAAAAGTCTTAATTGCGAGATATAAAAGTCTTAATTGCGAGATATAAAAGTCTTAATTGCGAGATATAAAAGTCTTAATTGCGAGATATAAAAGTCTTAATTGCGAGATATAAAAGTCTTAATTGCGAGATATAAAAGTCTTAATTGCGAGATATAAAAGTCTTAATTGCGAGATATAAAAGTCTTAATTGCGAGATATAAAAGTCTTAATTGCGAGATATAAAAGTCTTAATTGCGAGATATAAAAGTCTTAATTGCGAGATATAAAAGTCTTAATTGCGAGATATAAAAGTCTTAATTGCGAGATATAAAAGTCTTAATTGCGAGATATAAAAGTCTTAATTGCGAGATATAAAAGTCTTAATTGCGAGATATAAAAGTCTTAATTGCGAGATATAAAAGTCTTAATTGCGAGATATAAAAGTCTTAATTGCGAGATATAAAAGTCTTAATTGCGAGATATAAAAGTCTTAATTGCGAGATATAAAAGTCTTAATTGCGAGATATAAAAGTCTTAATTGCGAGATATAAAAGTCTTAATTGCGAGATATAAAAGTCTTAATTGCGAGATATAAAAGTCTTAATTGCGAGATATAAAAGTCTTAATTGCGAGATATAAAAGTCTTAATTGCGAGATATAAAAGTCTTAATTGCGAGATATAAAAGTCTTAATTGCGAGATATAAAAGTCTTAATTGCGAGATATAAAAGTCTTAATTGCGAGATATAAAAGTCTTAATTGCGAGATATAAAAGTCTTAATTGCGAGATATAAAAGTCTTAATTGCGAGATATAAAAGTCTTAATTGCGAGATATAAAAGTCTTAATTGCGAGATATAAAAGTCTTAATTGCGAGATATAAAAGTCTTAATTGCGAGATATAAAAGTCTTAATTGCGAGATATAAAAGTCTTAATTGCGAGATATAAAAGTCTTAATTGCGAGATATAAAAGTCTTAATTGCGAGATATAAAAGTCTTAATTGCGAGATATAAAAGTCTTAATTGCGAGATATAAAAGTCTTAATTGCGAGATATAAAAGTCTTAATTGCGAGATATAAAAGTCTTAATTGCGAGATATAAAAGTCTTAATTGCGAGATATAAAAGTCTTAATTGCGAGATATAAAAGTCTTAATTGCGAGATATAAAAGTCTTAATTGCGAGATATAAAAGTCTTAATTGCGAGATATAAAAGTCTTAATTGCGAGATATAAAAGTCTTAATTGCGAGATATAAAAGTCTTAATTGCGAGATATAAAAGTCTTAATTGCGAGATATAAAAGTCTTAATTGCGAGATATAAAAGTCTTAATTGCGAGATATAAAAGTCTTAATTGCGAGATATAAAAGTCTTAATTGCGAGATATAAAAGTCTTAATTGCGAGATATAAAAGTCTTAATTGCGAGATATAAAAGTCTTAATTGCGAGATATAAAAGTCTTAATTGCGAGATATAAAAGTCTTAATTGCGAGATATAAAAGTCTTAATTGCGAGATATAAAAGTCTTAATTGCGAGATATAAAAGTCTTAATTGCGAGATATAAAAGTCTTAATTGCGAGATATAAAAGTCTTAATTGCGAGATATAAAAGTCTTAATTGCGAGATATAAAAGTCTTAATTGCGAGATATAAAAGTCTTAATTGCGAGATATAAAAGTCTTAATTGCGAGATATAAAAGTCTTAATTGCGAGATATAAAAGTCTTAATTGCGAGATATAAAAGTCTTAATTGCGAGATATAAAAGTCTTAATTGCGAGATATAAAAGTCTTAATTGCGAGATATAAAAGTCTTAATTGCGAGATATAAAAGTCTTAATTGCGAGATATAAAAGTCTTAATTGCGAGATATAAAAGTCTTAATTGCGAGATATAAAAGTCATAATTGCGAGATATAAAAGTCATAATTGCGAGATGTAAATGTCATAATTGCGAGATATAAATGTCATAATTGCGAGATATAAATGTCATAATTGCGAGTTATAAAAGTCATAATTGCGAGATATAAAAGTCAGAATTGCGAGATATAAAAGTCTTAATTGCGAGATATAAACTCGCAATTGCGAGAAATAAAGTCAGAATTGTGAGATATAAAAGTCACAATTGTGAGATATAAAAGTCACAATTGCGAGATATAAAAGTCATAATTGTGAGATATAAAAGTCATAATTGCGAGATATAAATGTCATAATTGCGAGATATAAATGTCATAATTGCGAGTTATAAAAGTCATAATTGCGAGATATAAAAGTCAGAATTGCGAGATATAAAAGTCTTAATTGCGAGATATAAACTCGCAATTGCGAGAAATAAAGTCAGAATTGTGAGATATAAACTCGCAATTTGGAAAAAAAAAGTGACATAATTGCGAGATATAAATGTCATAATGACGAGTTATAAAAGTCATAATTGCGAGATATAAAAGTCAGAATTGCGAGATATAAAAGTCTTAATTGCGAGATATAAACTCGCAATTGCGAGAAATAAAGTCAGAATTGTGCGATATAAACTCGCAATTGCGAAAAATAAAGTCAGAATTGTGCGATATACACTCGCAATTGCGAGAAATAAAGTCAGAATTGTGAGATATACACTCGCAATTGCGAGAAATAAAGTCAGAATTGTGCGATATAAACTCGTAATTGCGAGAAATAAAGTCAGAATTGTGCGATATAAACTCGCAATTGCGAGAAATAAAGTCAGAATTGTGCGATATAAACTCGCAATTGCGAGAAAAAAAGTCAGAATTGCGAGATATAAAAGTCTTAATTGCGAGATATAAACTCGCAATTGCGAGAAAAAAAGTTAGAATTGCATGATACAAACTCGAAATTGCGAGTTATAAAGTCAGAATTGACTCGCAATTCTGGCAATTCTGACGCAACTGCGAGTTTGTATCTCGCAATTCTGAGGAAAAAAAGTCAGAATTGCGAGTTATACGAGTTATAACTGAGGAGAAAAAAAAGTTCCGATATGTTCTCAGAATTGCGAGTTTTATCTCACAATTCTGAGAAAAAATCTGTTTTTAAAAAATTTTAAACGATCAGTGGCGGAAATGGGCTTCCATAGATATTGTACAGTAAAACTATAAAAATCATTAATTGAAATAAAGCTGAAATGAAATATTAATATTAGATGAAACGCTTAAACTTCAAAAATGTAAACGTTAAAAAAATTATAAATGTTTAAAAGTACTAGTTAGTAAAACTGAAAAATAAATAGAAAAAATAAAGCTTAATAAAAATCTACCCCTCATTAATTAAAAATCCGAAATGAAATAAAATATAAATATTAGATGAAACACTTAAATTAAATTTTTTTTAATAAAAATGATACATTTTTAAAAGTAGTAAAATTAATAAAACTAAAACTGAAAAATTAATAAAACTTAAATAGAAATATTAAAAAACAAAAATGAATAAAAAATGACAAAAACATAAAATTACTGAAATTAAAATTCTAAAAATGAAAGATAATATAAATTTAACAAAAAATTAAAGCTAATTCAAAATATTAACAAATACTATAAATATATAAATACAAAAACAACACATATTACACTTTAATTAAACTACTAAAAATAATTTATTAATTAAAAAAGCCTAAATTAAATAAAATAGAAATAATAGATGAAACACTTAAACTTAAAAAATGCAAACTGAAAATTATGAATGTTTAAAAGTACCACAATTACTAAAACTAAAAGCTGAAAAATTATTAAAAAGCTAAATAGAAATGTATTAAACAATTTAATAAAAATGACAAAGGCACAACAAAATTACTAAAGTTCAAATTGTAAGAGATAAAAGCTAATATAAATGTAATATAAAAAATAAATTAAAGCTTAATAGAAATATTAAAAAATAAATAAAAAGGACAAAGAACATAACAAATTACTAAACTTAAAATTGTAAAATATAAAGGTTAATATAAATTTAATAAAATATAAAAATGAAAGCTATAATTAATACTAAAACAATACTGACTTCATGCATAAATAAAATAAAATCACTTAATTAAAAAGAGACTTAAAATGAAGAAAATGAATCCTACTTTCAGGACCATGAAGTTATGTTTGGTCATTATGATGTTTGATATTATGTATAATGATCTCTGTGGTGTGATCAGATCTCTCCCGTCCTGAGGGACTTTCTGGACTCGATGTTGACGTGTGATCCGCTGGAGCGAGCGAGCGCCGGAGATCTGCTCCAGCATCCCTTCATGCTGCAGGCCGCTTCTCCTCGCTGTCTGGTGCCGCTGGTGGAGCAGTACCGCAAACGCATGTCGCGATGCTGACCTTTAGCACTTTAGAGACTGTGAACCTTCCTGATCTACTGGAAAAACCCTGACGTTCCTCTGGAGAACCTCATAGAGGAGGACAGGAGCGATTCCCCCCAAAACCATCATTCTGTCAGCATTTATTCCTCTTATTCTAATGCATTTGCACAGAACCTTTGACATTATGTGTCGTGTGTAATAGAGACTGTGCTGATGGGTTTATTAAATACATCTGATGATCGTTCACAATGTATGGAAGCCTGTTTCTGCTCCAGGACAAGGAATTAAAAGGTAATTGTGACCTTATTTCTTGCAATTCTGAGGGGGAAAAAACGTTAACTTACAATTGCGAGACAAAAAAATTTTTAATTCTAAGAAAAGTAAAAATTGTGAGATATTAACTCAGAATTGTGAGAAAAAAAAAATAATTGTGAGATATAAACTCAGAAGTGGTGGTGAAAAGGTCAGAATCAGAAATGTGAGATACAAACAGAATTGCAAGATAAAAAGTCAGAATTGTGAGATGTAAACTCAGAATTGCAAGAAAAATGTAGAATTGCGAGATATAAAGTAAGAATTGTGAGGAAATAAAAACTGAATTGTGAAAGTCTAAGTTGTGAAAAAAATAGAATTGTAAGATATAAACTCAGAATTGCGAGAAAAAATAGAATTGTGAGATATAAACTCAGAATTGCAAAAAATTGGAATTGTGAGAAAAAATAGAATTGCGAGATATAAAGTCAGAATTGTGAGGAAATAAAAACTGAATTGTGAAAGTCTGAATTGTGAAAAAATAGAATTGTGAGATATAAAGTCAGAATTGCAAGAAAAAATATATAATTGTGAGATATAAAGTCAGAATTGCAAGAAAAAATATATAATTGTGAGATATAAAGTCAGAATTGCAAGAAAAAATATATAATTGTGAGATATAAAGTCAGAATTGTGAGATTAAAGTCACAATGACCTTTTTTTATCCTGTGGCAGAACCAAGCGTCCATAACAATGAGACCAGCAACATGAATTATGAATCATGTTGACAGAATTGTGAGATATAAACTCGCAATTCTGACTTTTTTCTCGCAACTGCGAGTTTGTATCTCGCAATTCTGAGGAAAAAAAGTCAGAATTGCGAGTTATAAAGTCCAGTTCTGAGGAGAAAAAAAAGTTCCGATATGTTCTCAGAATTGCGAGTTTTATCTCACAATTCTGAGAAAAAATCTCAGTTTTTAAAAAATTTTAAATGATCAGTGGCAGAAATGGGCTTCAATAGATATTGTACAGTAAAACTATAAAAATCATTAATTGAAATAAAGCTGAAATGAAATATTAATATTAGATGAAACGCTTAAACTTCAAAAATGTAAACGTTAAAAAAATTATAAATGTTTAAAAGTACTAGTTAGTAAAACTGAAAAATAAATAGAAAAAATAAAGCTTAATAAAAATCTACCCCTCATTAATTAAAAATCCGAAATGAAATAAAATATAAATATTAGATGAAACACTTAAATTAAATTTTTTTTAATAAAAATGATACATTTTTAAAAGTAGTAAAATTAATAAAACTAAAACTGAAAAATTAATAAAACTTAAATAGAAATATTAAAAAACAAAAATGAATAAAAAATGACAAAAACATAAAATTACTGAAATTAAAATTCTAAAAATGAAAGATAATATAAATTTAACAAAAAATTAAAGCTAATTCAAAATATTAACAAATACTATAAATATATAAATACAAAAACAACACATATTACACTTTAATTAAACTACTAAAAATAATTTATTAATTAAAAAAGCCTAAATTAAATAAAATAGAAATAATAGATGAAACACTTAAACTTAAAAAATGCAAACTGAAAATTATGAATGTTTAAAAGTACCACAATTACTAAAACTAAAAGCTGAAAAATTATTAAAAAGCTAAATAGAAATGTATTAAACAATTTAATAAAAATGACAAAGGCACAACAAAATTACTAAAGTTCAAATTGTAAGAGATAAAAGCTAATATAAATGTAATATAAAAAATAAATTAAAGCTTAATAGAAATATTAAAAAATAAATAAAAAGGACAAAGAACATAACAAATTACTAAACTTAAAATTGTAAAATATAAAGGTTAATATAAATTTAATAAAATATAAAAATGAAAGCTATAATTAATACTAAAACAATACTGACTTCATGCATAAATAAAATAAAATCACTTAATTAAAAAGAGACTTAAAATGAAGAAAATGAATCCTACTTTCAGGACCATGAAGTTATGTTTGGTCATTATGATGTTTGATATTATGTATAATGATCTCTGTGGTGTGATCAGATCTCTCCCGTCCTGAGGGACTTTCTGGACTCGATGTTGACGTGTGATCCGCTGGAGCGAGCGAGCGCCGGAGATCTGCTCCAGCATCCCTTCATGCTGCAGGCCGCTTCTCCTCGCTGTCTGGTGCCGCTGGTGGAGCAGTACCGCAAACGCATGTCGCGATGCTGACCTTTAGCACTTTAGAGACTGTGAACCTTCCTGATCTACTGGAAAAACCCTGACGTTCCTCTGGAGAACCTCATAGAGGAGGACAGGAGCGATTCCCCCCAAAACCATCATTCTGTCAGCATTTATTCCTCTTATTCTAATGCATTTGCACAGAACCTTTGACATTATGTGTCGTGTGTAATAGAGACTGTGCTGATGGGTTTATTAAATACATCTGATGATCGTTCACAATGTATGGAAGCCTGTTTCTGCTCCAGGACAAGGAATTAAAAGGTAATTGTGACCTTATTTCTTGCAATTCTGAGGGGGAAAAAACGTTAACTTACAATTGCGAGACAAAAAAATTTTTAATTCTAAGAAAAGTAAAAATTGTGAGATATTAACTCAGAATTGTGAGAAAAAAAAAATAATTGTGAGATATAAACTCAGAAGTGGTGGTGAAAAGGTCAGAATCAGAAATGTGAGATACAAACAGAATTGCAAGATAAAAAGTCAGAATTGTGAGATGTAAACTCAGAATTGCAAGAAAAATGTAGAATTGCGAGATATAAAGTAAGAATTGTGAGGAAATAAAAACTGAATTGTGAAAGTCTAAGTTGTGAAAAAAATAGAATTGTAAGATATAAACTCAGAATTGCGAGAAAAAATAGAATTGTGAGATATAAACTCAGAATTGCAAAAAATTGGAATTGTGAGAAAAAATAGAATTGCGAGATATAAAGTCAGAATTGTGAGGAAATAAAAACTGAATTGTGAAAGTCTGAATTGTGAAAAAATAGAATTGTGAGATATAAAGTCAGAATTGCAAGAAAAAATATATAATTGTGAGATATAAAGTCAGAATTGTGAGATTAAAGTCACAATGACCTTTTTTTATCCTGTGGCAGAACCAAGCGTCCATAACAATGAGACCAGCAACATGAATTATGAATCATGTTGACTTTAAAATGTAACTTTTATTGCTGTACAGCTTTGGATAAAAGTGTCTGCTAAATGATGTTAAATGTTATAATGAGCGTGTCAATGAAACTGAACTTGAGCTCTTCTGTAATCCAGCAGGCTGTGGAGACACTCAATATCTATATTTTGTATTACAAGATGTTAAATGATTTTTATAATTCATAACGGTTTTTGCAAATGTCATAAATTGCATGTCAAATCTGTTCCTCATTTTTAAGCATTAAATTTACAAACTGTGTTTGGTCTGCTATATAAAGCATTGCTTGTATTGAATACATGGTTTAAACAAGCAAGAAGCAGCTTCTGAACCACAGGAAGCTGTTAAAGCACGTCTGATGATTGATGGCTGTTTAACAAGAGTCCTTATCATAATCATAATAATTTAGATGAAGCTCACATTCATGTAGATCATTTCAGAAATGTTGTCTTCTTCTGGCTGTTTTCATTCTGTAATTGCTATCTGATGGTTTTGACCACATACTGATTATATCAAGCATTGTGTAGTGTAAGGATAAAAGAAACTCAGGAAACTCAAGATACTTTGATCTCCTGAGAAACAGACAATACACTGGCACCTTCAAGACACCCCTCAGGGGGGTGGTGCAGGAAACGCCTCTCTCACATATGCATCAGTGCCTTTTCATCTGCTCCCTCCACTGGATTCACTCAGAATGGTCAATAGTAGAATGTTCTATATGAATGCAAATAAGATTTACAGTCATGTTTGGTTTCATTTGAATAGTGTCAGGGTGAGTGGTACAATGGTCTTAATCTTACTGGCGAGTTTTGTGATCGTGGAGCCCACGCATAGCGGCCGCCGTGAGGCATCCTAAGCGACATAGATTCCTAATGAACGAGTAAATATAAGTAAAGAGTTAACTAGAATAATCAAATGTCAGAATAATTAGAGACCGACAAACAACCAATTTGCTTTTCAACCAAAATTCAAGGTAATACTAAAATGGAGTCAGATGAGATAATAAAATGGAGTCAGATTTCAGTTAAACCTAAATTGAATAACTCTGCGCGCTGAAAAGACCGAACACGCAAGAGACCTTCATCCGCCACTGAATACCTTCCTTGGGCCATGTGTGCGGACCTTACAGTAGCATGAACACTTCTGTCAGCTCATCTGATAAACTCTTCATTTACTGATGTAGCATTTCAATACTTATGAGATGACTTATCTGATGAGAAATACTGACAAATACTTCAAGTGTTTCTACTCAACCTCAAGTTCGAAAACTAAAACTGAAAAATAAACCTTAAAGGGTTAGTTCACCCAAAAATGAAAATTAGCCCATAAATTACTCACCCTCAAGTCATCCTAGGTGTATACGACATCCGCCCGGAACTGCTTCCAGTGTACAACAGTGAGAGCAAGCTACATTACACTACAGTAAAATTTTATTTAATTTTTTGATGTTTTTGAGTCTCTTCTGCTCATCAAGGCTGCATTTATTGAAACAAAAACAGTGAAATATTATTACAATTTAAAATGGCTGTTTTCTATGTGAATATCTGTTAAAAGGTCATTTATTTCTGTGATCAAAGCTGAATTTTCAGCATCATTACTCCAGTCTTCAGAAATCATTCTAATATGCTAATTTGCTGAAAGATTTCTGATTATGTGGAAAACAGTTTAATATTTTTGTGAAAACAACTTTATTTTTTCAGGATTCTTTGATGAATAGGAGGTTCAAAAGAACAGCATTTAATTGAAGTAGAAATCTGTTGTAAACTTATAAATGTCTTCACTGCCACTTTACTGCTTCTTTGCTGAATAAAAATATAGTTATAAAAGGTTATAAAATATAGTTACTTTTGATCAATTTAATGCGCCCTTACTAATAAAAAATAGGGAAAAAAATGAAAAGAAAAAACAAAACCTTATATAGCTTATATGAACATATTGCAGTACAAAAGTTGAGACCACACACACACACAAAAAAACTTTTTTTGCATTCCACTCTAACCATTTTTTTCCATTACAAATATATTATTAGCATAACAATTTGACCCAAAAAAAAAAAAAAAAAAAAATTGGTCAGGTTTTTGGGTTCCACTGCAGTTTTCTAAATCATGAATCACATAAACAATGTGTTTATGCATAAGATATGATGCATCACATTGCATTAATTGCAAAGGAAACGTGAGGATCATGCTTAATGCTAGAGGTATGTCTAATATTTCTAAAGGATGGAAACAATCAGGTGTTTGTTGTCAATATAAGGATATCAACAACTAAAGGTTTTGTTACTGACCCCACACCACTTTTAACTCTTGATAAAATCCCTGTCCTTGTGTTCTTTCCTTTTACATCCTTATTTGGATCTCCGTTACCCTCTATAAAAACCAAACACTAGTCGTTTGCATCTTTAAAGTTTCCTCAGCCGAGGTGTGCTCATCAAATCTCTCTGTACCTGGAAATCTCAAGCAGTCACTATCGGCGCTTTTCCACTGCGTGGTACGACTCGGCTCGGCACGGTTTGCGTTTCCACTGCAGTTCAGTACCGCCTTAGAGTGGGCGGGGTTATTCACATGTCGTTATAGTTGCGCCGCCCCTATTGCCGCGACTCCTCAAAAAATGTTTCATTCCGCGTACCGAGCAGTACCGTGCCGTACCATGCAGTGGAAAAGCGCCATATGGGTGATGCTCTGATGGCAGAGTTTGGAAAGGCCGCTCCCTTCCTGAGGAAGTCGGACAAAGAGCGTCTGGAAGCTCAGATGAGAGCTTTTGACATCAAGACCGAATGCTTTGTTGTGGATGAAAAGGTGGAGTATGTGAAGGCGCAAATTGTCAGCAAGGAAGGAAGGAAGGTGACTGTAAAGACTGAGGGCAGGAGGACAGTGACTGTCAAAGATGGAGATGTCCATCCCCAGAACCCGCCTAAATTTGATCAAATCGAAGACATGGCGATGCTCACTTTCCTTCACGAGCCTGCAGTGCTGTTCAACCTCAAACAGTGCTACGCAGCCTGGATGATCTACACATACTCAGGGCTGTTCTGCGTAACCGTCAACCCTTACAAGTTGTTACCCGTGTACGACTCGGAAGTAGTTGCGGCTTACAGAGGTAAGAAGAGATCAGAGGCCCCACCTCACATCTTTTCTATCTCAGATAATGCTTATCAATACATGCTAACTGACCGGGAGAACCAGTCCATCCTTATCACCGGAGAATCCGGTGCTGGGAAGACCGTCAACACAAAGAGAGTAATCCAGTATTTTGCAAGCATTGCTGCCGTGGGTGGAGCGACCGGAAAGAGAGACTCCAGCAAGGGAACCCTGGAGGATCAGATTATCCAGGCAAACCCTGCACTCGAGGCTTTCGGCAATGCTAAAACTGTGAGAAACGACAACTCGTCTCGCTTTAGGAAATTCATCCGCATTCATTTCGGGACTAGCGGTAAACTCTCCTCGGCTGATATCGAAACGTACCTGCTGGAGAAGTCTCGGGTGACCTTTCAACTGAAAGCTGAGAGGAACTACCATATCTTCTTCCAAATACTGTCCAATGAAAAGCCTGAACTACTGGACATGATGTTGATAACCAATAATCCATATGACTACTCTTACATCTCCCAAGGAGAAGTATCTGTCGCGTCCATCAATGACAACGAGGAGTTGCTTGCTACTGACAAGGCATTTGACGTACTTGGCTTCACAGCTGACGGAATGATGGGAGTCTACAAGCTGACGGGTGCTATCATGCACTATGGCAATATGAAGTTCAAACAGAAACAGCGTGAAGAGCAGGAAGAGCCTGACGGTACTGAAGATGCAGATAATGCAGCTTATCTAATGGGGCTGAACTCTGCTGACCTGCTCAAAGGACTCTGCCATCCAAGGGTCAAGGTAGGCAATGAATACGTTACAAAAGGACAGAGTGTGGACCAAGTGTATTACTCAATTGGTGCACTAACAAGTCAGTGTATGAGAAAGTGTTAAACTGGATGGTGGTAAGAATGAACCAATCCCTTGACACGAAGCAACATCGGCAATATTTCATCGGCGGGCTAGACATCGCTGGCTTTGAGATATTTGATTTCAACACGTTTGAACAACTCTGCATCAATTTTACCAATGAAAAGCTGCAACAGTTTTTCAATCACCACATGTTCGTTCTGGAACAAGAGGAATACAAAAAAGAGGGGATTGACTCTTAGAAGTTATTGAGTCATCTATTCTCAAATTACGCAGGAACAGAGGGAGCAGAAAAGTCTGGTGGGAAAGGGGCCAAGAAAAAGGGGTCATCTTTTCAGACAGTGTCTGCCCTGCACAGAGAAAACCTTAACAAATGAATGACCAATCTGAAAAGCACACACCCACACTTTGTCCGTTGTTTGATTCTAAACGAAAGCAAGACTCCTGGAATCATGGACAACTACTTCGCTGCAATGGTGTACTGGAGGGTATCAGGATTTGCAGCAAAGGTTTCCCAAACATGATCCTCTATGGTGATTTCAAACAGAGGTACAGAATCCTAAATGCATCTGCCATCCCAGAAGGTCAGTTAATTGAAAACAAGAAAAGTGCAGAGAAGCTGTTAGGCTCACTAGACATTGACCACACACAATACAAATTTGTCCACACAAAAGTCTTTTTCAAAGCTGGCCTGCTCCATATGTTAGAAGAGATGCGAGATGACCAACTTGCTCGCATCCTTACTAGAATCCAAGCTTATGCTCGTGGATTACTGATGAGAGTTGAGTATCAGAAACTGGTGGAATGAAGAGATGCCCTCATGGTCATTCAGTGGAACCTTCGTTCCTTCCTTGGTGTGAAAAACTGGCCATGGATGAAACTGTTCTTTAAGATAAAACCTTTGCTAAGGATTGCTGAGTCTGAAAAGGTAATGGCAAACATGAAGGATGAATTCAATAAGTTAAAAGAAGCGTTGGAGAAATCTGAGGCCAGGAGGAAAGAGTTAGTGGAGAACATGGTCAGTCTTCTTCAAGAGAAGAATGATTTGCTTCTTCAGCTGCAATCAGAGCAAGACACCTTAACGGATGCTGAAGAACGATGTGAACAGCTCATAAAAAGCAAAATCCAGCTAGAAGCAAAAGTCAAAGAGCTGTCAGAACGTATAGAGGATGAGGAAGAGATAAACGCAGACCTCACAGCCAAGAAACGCAAGTTGGAGGATGAATGTTCTGAGCTCAAGAAAGATATAGATGACCTAGAGCTGACATTGGCCAAGATGGAAAAGGAAAAACATGCCACTGAGAACAAAGTAAAGAATCTGACCGAAGAAATGGCATCTCTTGATGAAAACATAAGGAAACTCACCAAAGAGAAAAAAGCTCTACAAGAGGCTCACCAGCAAACATTGGATGACCTTCAAAGTGAGGAGGACAACGTAAATACATTAACAAAAGCAAAAGCTAAGCTTGAACAACAGGTAGATGACCTTGAGGGCTCATTGGAGCAAGAGAAAAAAGTTAGGATGGACTTGGAGCGAAGCAAAAGAAAACTGGAAGGAGATGTGAAAATGACTCAAGAGAATGTAATGGATTTGGAGAATGACAAACAGCAGCTAGAGGAAAAACCTTCGGAAGAAGCATGCAGACAGTGTGGCTGAACTAAGGGAACAGATCGACAATTTGCAACGTGTCAAACAAAAGTCAGAGAAAGAAAAAGTTGAATTAAAGTTGGAATTGGATGACCTTTCCTCAAACATGGAGAGTGTGGTAAAAGCCAAGGTAAATCTTGAAAAGATGTGCCGTTCACTGGAAGATCAGATGAATGAGCATAGGTCAAAAGCTGAAGAAGCCCAGAGAGCTCTGAATGATTTGTCTACCCAGAAAGCCAAGCTGCTGACTGAAAATGGGGAACTTGGACGACAACTGGAAGAGAAGGAATGTCTGATTTCCCAACTCACTAAAGGAAAGACCTGCTACACCCAGCAACTTGAAGACCTGAGAAGGCAACTTGAGGAAGAGGTGAAAGCAAAGAAGGCTCTTGCTCATGCTGCACAGTCGGTCCGTCACGACTGTGACTTACTAAGAGAGCAATTTGAGGAGGAACAAGAAGCAAAAGCTGAGCTCCAACGTGCATTATCCAAAGCCAATACAGAGGTAGCAACATGGAGGGCAAGGTATGAGACTGACGGAATTCAGAGAACAGAGGAACTGGAGGAAGCCAAGTAGAAGCTTGTACAAAAATTGCAAGAAGCAGAGGAAGCAGTGGAAGCAGTGAATGCAAAGTGTTCTTCTCTTGAGAAAACAAAACATCGCCTGCAAAATGAGATTGAGGATCTGATGCTAGACCTTGAACGGTCAAATTCAGCATCAGCGGCCCTGGACAAAAAACAGAGATCCTTTGACAAAGTCATTGAGGAGTGGAAACAAAAGTACGAAGAGTCACAGTGTGACCCTGAGGGAGCACAAAAGAAGCCTGCAGCTTAAGTACCGAGCTCTTAAAACTGAAGAATTCCTATGCAGAAACTCTAGATCACCTTGAGACCGTAAAGAGGGAAAACAAGAATCTACAGGAGGAGATCTCAGACTTAACAGATCAAGTGGGAGAAGGACGGAAGAGTGTCCATGAGTTAGAAAAACTGAGGAAACAGCTGGAACAGGAGAAAGCAGAGTTGCAGTCTGCACTAGAAGAAGCTGATGCTTCAGTTGAGCATGAAGAAGGTAAGAGCCTATGAGCTCAACTGGAGTTCAACCAGTTGAAGGCAGATGTTGAGCGCAAGATGGCTGAGAAGGATGAGGAAATGGAACAAGCAAAAAGAAACTAACAGCGTATGGTTGAATCCTTGCAGGCCTCCCTTGAGGCAGAGATGAGAAGCCGTAACGAGGCCTTAAGAGTAAAAAAGAAGATGGAGGGAGATCTTAAGGAAATGGAAATTCAATTAAGCCAGGCCAACAGACAGGCAGCAGATGCTCAGAAGCAGCTGAAGATGATCCAGTCGTGCTTAAAGAACACTCAACTACAGCTGGATGACACACTTCACAGTAATGATGATCTCAAAGAAAACATTGCCCTGTTGGAGCACAGAAACAACCTGATTCAAGCAGAACTAGAAGAACTGAGAGCAGTGCTGGAACAAACCGAGAGGGGTCGCAAACTAGCTGAACAAGAACTTACTGAAGCAACCGAGAGGATGCAACTCTTGCACTCCCAAAACACCAGCCTCATCAACCAAAAGAAGAAGCAAGAGTCAGATCTGCTTCAGCTGCAAAATGAAATGGAGGAGCTGGTGCAAGAGAACCGCAATGCAGAAGAAAAGGCAAAGAAAGCCATCACTGATGCAGCTATGATGGCTGAAGAGTTAAAGAAGGAACAAGACACTAGTGCACACCTTGAAAGGATGAAAAAGAACATGGAACAGACCATTAAGGACCTACAGCACCGTCTAGATGAAGCAGAGCAAGTAGCAATGAAAGGAGGGAAAAAGCAGCTACAGAAAATGGAGGCACGTATCCGTGAGCTTGAGAATGAGTTGGACGCAGAGCAAAAGCGAGGATCAGAATCCATTAAAAGTTCGAGAAAGTATGAGCGACGCATTAAGGAGCTGACTTATCAGGCGGACGAGGATCGCAAGAACTTGGCAAGACTGCAGGACTTGGTGGACAAGCTACAACTGAAAGTAAAATCTTACAAACGTTCTGCTAAAGAAGCCGAGGAACAGGCAAATGCCAACCTGGCCAAATTAGAAAATAAGGACCTACAGCACAGTCTAGATGAAGCAGAGCAAGTGGCAATGAAAGGAGGCAAAAAGCAGCTACAGAAAATGGAGGCACGTATCCGTGAGCTTGAGAATGAGTTGGACGCAGAGCAAAAGCGAGGATCAGAATCCATTAAAAGTTCGAGAAAGTATGAGCGACGCATTAAGGAGCTGACTTATCAGGCGGACGAGGATCGCAAGAACTTGGCAAGACTGCAGGACTTGGTGGACAAGCTACAACTGAAAGTAAAATCTTACAAACGTTCTGCTAAAGAAGCCGAGGAACAGGCAAATGCCAACCTGGCCAAATTAGAAAAACTGCAGCATGAGCTAGAAGAGGCAGAAGAGCGGGCAGACATTGCTGAATCTCAAGTAAACAAGCTGCGTGCTAAAACTAGAGATGGTGTACCTGGAAAGAAATCCCAGGATGAGTAATGTGTCTTGAGCAGTTGTGCAATCTCACCCAGATTTGTTTGTTCACTAGTTTTAAGATTAGTACCTGGAATCCTCTAAAGGATTAAACATTAGTCAAACCATAAATATGACTGAACAAAATAACACAAAGGCAATATTCAAAAATGAATGGGTTGGCTTATAATTTGAAATGCATTTTCATGTTAAAAATGAAATAAAATACTTTTAAATCACAGAATCTAATTCTTGTGTTTATCCCACCATAAGACGTCAACATCAATTTACAGCAATTTATACATAAAGACAAAAAAGACACAAGATTTATCATTTATCCCATTTATTTTCACATATTTTAGCTGACTAAAAGCAATTTATAAATTGGTTGAGGCCAACCACTTTTCAAATGGGAGTAGCACAGAACTAAACTTTTTCATACAAAAATAGGACAGACATTTCATCAGATTCAATTACTGATCCATCCGTTCAGCAACAGCAGTAACAACAAACCTGAAAAAGAAAGAAAACTAAAACTACTCAAATTAAAACCACTTTAGTACTTCTGCAACCAATCTAACTCTGTAACATACAGTTTAATTACATTTCTTACAGATATCACACAAAACATTGTTTTCAATGCATCTGTCTAGACTTCCCTTTTTAATGGAATACTACATATTTACATTTAATACAACACAACCCGTAACAGTTACAAAAAGAGCAGCACATTCTTTAAAAGCCAGGCAAACCTCTTTTGTCAACTTTTCCCAAGTGCATGTTTTAGTCTCCTACATTCAGCACTCTGAAATCAAACATATGCAATTATTTTTACACATCTTTCAATATGCTGAGAAAATTCCAGCCTCGATATATACAAACATAACATATATTGATCAGAGACAACCCACATGCTGCAGTAAATCAAAAGACGTTACTTAAACACAGCAGATCATTTAAAACTCTAACAACAGTTTAGATATAGTTACAGTGGACCTCCACTGGCCCAGATACAACCTGTATCCAAACACTTTAATAAGTTACAGAAAACATGCAAATATTGCATTAATTTTGTAGATAATACGCCATTAATTCAGGGCTTACATTGAGGGGACAGAGTTTGATTTGTTGGGCAAAAACCTTTGGTTTATTCTCTTTTCAGTACACCAGGAACCAAATGAATTCAGGCCAATACAATTCAAGTAGACAACATCAGTAGACAACAACAGTTCCTCAGATGTCACATTAGTGATTTAGAAACTTTAGCAAACGTAATTTGGTGTCTACCATATTCATTTCACAACTTTAACAGTGAGTCAAGATATCGCAACCTTGTAGGCAATTTCACCAGCAGCTTCCACTAAAAGGAGGTTCTCACTCCTCAGATTAAAAACATCATAATAACAAAGACTATATTCTCCAGTGCCAAAATCATATTTGTCCATGACTGGGTGGGGTTGAGAGTACAAATTTAATCTATGTCCGGGGTATTAACTTAGTCAGGGGTAGAGGCCATGTTAAGTTTGATGCAAACAAAAACGAGGCTGGGAAGGACCTTGGTAACTACTTTTCCAAAATGCACCTTTCCAAAACTTTCCAGTGGAAAACACAAATGACCTAAAACCTTAAGACAGCACAACCTACGTTCTACATCCACACGTCACTGCCTCCTTTCATTCACATCAACTGGTGTCCACCCTAACTAAACTTGAGGATTTGTTTAGACACTGGATTCTCTTCAGTGTAGCAATAATTTGCAGCGTCAAAGCAAGTTTTACTAGTTCTGCCAAGTAACAACAAAAGGAGCAGTTTATTACATCAACATGCAAACTCTTACTTTCAGAGGTCGGATTCTTTTAGCTCTCGTAAGGCAGACAAAGGGAACGTGTTTGTTAAATATCATTGAAAATAAAAAAATATATATTTACAGATGCAGAGCTCAAGTCATTGTATGGATAGAAAGGTTGTGCAATTCCTTTTACAGTGGACAGATGTGCTCAATGCACAGCAACGGTTTGTTTAGTAACAGGTCAGCCATTATTTTGGGAAGTGCTACGCTAGTCAATATCCCAGAAAGATGAGGTTACTCACAGACTGGACGGTTGTGCTTGCTGCTGCAACGGCGCTTGATGCGAAGCTGGAGCCGCTTCGCAATCTTTCGATCCCTCGTCCGGACGTACGTGCAAAAGGAAGAGCGTGACAGTAGCGAAAGTGGTTGCGTTGACCGGAAAAGCCCGTAAAAGAGTGGAAGTAAGTCCGCGCGTAAAAACCCGCCAACCTTCGCGCTGGATGCTCTTCCTTGTGCAGTCCATGATGCTGCTGTACTGGTACTTTCCGCCGACCCCATCGGCTTGGAGTCGGGATTTTATCACGTCCACAGGATACGTCGAAAGCCAAGACGCAATTCCCGACATGCCTCCGGCGAACAGCAGTTTGGGAATCATGTACGGATCCTCCGGCTCGCATCCCAGCGAACGCGTCAGGAGGTCATACGCAAGGAAATAAACGCCGAATCCCGGCGTCTCTCGGATGAGAGTTGTAACCATTCCTCGGTTGACTCCTCGCAAACCCTCGCGCTGGTAAATGCGAGCCAGGCAGTCCAGCGAGTTTTTGTAGACCTTCCGAGAGGACGACTTCTTCTCGCCCGTTCCTTGCATCTGCATTCGGGGCTTGGCCAGTTCCATCGGGCAGCAGATCACGCACTGGATGGCGCCGGCCGCCGCTCCGGCTAGGAACTGGTTCATGGGCGTATCCTCGCCCAACATGCGCATGGTGTTGCCCTGAACACCAAAGACGATGGCGTTGATGAACGTCAGGCCCATCATGGGCGACCCAATGCCTTTATAAAGGCCAAACATCTGCGGAGAAGGTGAAACAAAGTGATCCAAGGTGCATTTGTTTACATGCATATATGTGACCATGGAGCACAAAACCAGTCATAAGTAGCACAGGTATATTCGGGTCTTGGCCAGTTCCATCGGGCAGCAGATCACGCACTGGATGGCGCCGGCCGCCGCTCCGGCTAGGAACTGGTTCATGGGCGTATCCTCGCCCAACATGCGCATGGTGTTGCCCTGAACACCAAAGACGATGGCGTTGATGAACGTCAGGCCCATCATGGGCGACCCAATGCCTTTATAAAGGCCAAACATCTGCGGAGAAGGTTAAACAAAGTGATCCAACGTGCATTTGTTTACATGCATATATGTGACCATGGAGCACAAAACCAGTCATAAGTAGCACAGGTATATTTGTAGCAATATCCAACAATGCATTGTATGGGTCAAAATTATCGATTTTTCTTTAATGCCAAAAAAAGATGTTTGGAAGATGTTTTGTAAATTTCCTACCATAAACATATCAAAACCTAATTTTTCATTACTAATATGCATTGCTAAGAACTTCATTTGGACAACTTAAAAGGCGATTCAATATTAAAATTTTTTTGCACCCTCAGATTCCAGATTTTCAAATAGTTGTATCTTGGTCAAATATGTTCCTATCCTAACAAACCATGCATCAATGGAAAGCTTATTTATTCAGCTTTCAGGAGATATAAATAAATATCAATAAAAAAAAATGTGATGTTAAATTAGGATGTTTCAGAAATTCGTATTCAGTGTTGGGGAGTAACTAGTTACATGTAATGGAATTACGTAATTTAATTACAAAATAAATGTAATTGTAATCAGTTACAGTTACTGAGAATTTTTTTTAAATTAAATTAGTTACTTATGAAAATGTTAAGGATTACAAAGGGGGTTACATCTGCTTTTTTCACACACACTCCCACATACAGATTTGATTGATTTCTTTCATAAATTGCAGTGACTGCTCTAAAATATGAAACACCAATGTTTCAGGAGTTTAGAACGTGCTTTTTTTGATAACTTTTATTTCCTAAATGGGTTTATGTATAGCTATGCTTCATTTTTTAAAGATTAACTTTTTTTCCCAAGGCATTGTTAGATTCCAGTGTTTACTGTCATAGCTATGTAAAGCAGCGGTTGTGGGCGGGGCCTGAACAATATGACATCATACTGCTCGGAAAATCAAAACAGCTTGATAATTGAGACTGTTTAGGATTTGGGGGGATTAAAAAAAGGAGGGAATGGATTTTTATCATTGTAGGGTGGTTGTGTCCACACACTAAGATACATTTATATGCAAACACCATGTAAAAGTGAATTTTGCATCCATTGTCTACTTTAAAATTGAAATATAATCTTAATTCAAGTGATGAAGGATTTTGAAAGTGTGACAGTAATCAGTGTTGAGTACTACTGTAAGGTTTACCCTGCCTAGTTTACATGTTTGAAAATGATAAACAGTTGAAAACATTAGAAATTTAGAAAAGTAATCAAAAAGTAAATCAAATGTAATCAGTTACATTACTTTAATAAAGTAATTGAAAAGTTATACTACTTATTACATTTTAAGTAGGGTAATCTGTAACCTATTACATTTCCAAAGTAACCTTCCCAACACTGTTCGTATTACAGAAGCAAATCTTAACTTGATTTGGGATTCTTATCCTATCTTACAAAATCGTATCTTATCTCTAGTTAGGAAATCTTAAATTGCATTATCAAACTCGACAATCCACTCTCAGGTCTGTTACCAAGCAACCAACATTGCGCGAGCTGCTGATGAGGTAAACAAAATAATAGAAGCTACTTCACTTTGAAAATCGCCTTTTGCAAAAAAACGTAACACCGTGTCTACACCGGACGCGACAGCTGTCGTGTCGCGCCACTCCGCAACAGCTAAAGTCTGTCTACTGTACAAAGCGACCATTGAAAATCATTTGAAATTTGTGTCAGCATGTCATAAATAGAACGCGGCAGCAGTTTACTGTCGGGGATTTGTCGTTGTGCGCCGCGCCGCAGCCAGTGTAGAAAGCATCACTGATTATAATGAGTTCCAGAGGCATCATGCCCATTCAAAGTGAGGGGGCACATGCCCCCTCAGATTTTTGAGCCAAGTGGATTTTGAATGCAGCTTCCAAAAGACAAAAAAAAGCCAATTCATATTTTCTATATTTAATACAATCACACCGGCGTGATTAAATCGTTCAGCGCGTCATATCATCAGTTGCTAAATTCAAATCTGCGTTCGCTGGCGCTGAGCCAGATACAAATGCGTTTTTACAGCACTGCGCATTATAACCAATCACATACGATGCTGTTGAGCTTATGAGTGCAATGGCCAATCAGAGGTGTTCAGATGAGTCATCGCTAAAATGTCGGTGTTTTCTTCACTCGCTCGCTGACTGAATACCTCTTTCTGGCGAATTCTCTCGTCAGAAACAACAAAGTGCAAATGTGTGTCTACGAATCTGTAAGATATTAATTTAATAGTGTACCTGTGCACTGAACAGCTTCAGTGATTTTAATGGGAGTTTTTGAGAGTGCTTGAACTAGACTGTCAATGAAAATGTTCTTTGCTCTCTTCCTGTACAATGAAAGTGTTATGATTAGTAGACTAACTTGCAATGTTTTTACTCATATTAACTTTCAATGTTAAATTCACATTAAATATAAAGTCAGTCGTATTAAAAATATGTTATGGCATGACACCCATATCTGTTAATTAAGCAAACAGACAGGTTTTTTTATGCATAGTTAATAGATTACATTATTAGGTTACTTTGACCATCGCCCACTATAGGTGAAAATCAAGATATTTCGTGATATAGTTAATGCGA
>NW_015629430.1:137117-150369 GCF_001515625.1 Sinocyclocheilus rhinocerous
GAATGGATTTTTATCATTGTAGGGTGGTTGTGTCCACACACTAAGATACATTTATATGCAAACACCATGTAAAAGTGAATTTTGCATCCATTGTCTACTTTAAAATTGAAATATAATCTTAATTCAAGTGATGAAGGATTTTGAAAGTGTGACAGTAATCAGTGTTGAGTACTACTGTAAGGTTTACCCTGCCTAGTTTACATGTTTGAAAATGATAAACAGTTGAAAACATTAGAAATTTAGAAAAGTAATCAAAAAGTAAATCAAATGTAATCAGTTACATTACTTTAATAAAGTAATTGAAAAGTTATACTACTTATTACATTTTAAGTAGGGTAATCTGTAACCTATTACATTTCCAAAGTAACCTTCCCAACACTGTTCGTATTACAGAAGCAAATCTTAACTTGATTTGGGATTCTTATCCTATCTTACAAAATCGTATCTTATCTCTAGTTAGGAAATCTTAAATTGCATTATCAAACTCGACAATCCACTCTCAGGTCTGTTACCAAGCAACCAACATTGCGCGAGCTGCTGATGAGGTAAACAAAATAATAGAAGATACTTCACTTTGAAAATCGCCTTTTGCAAAAAAACGTAACACCGTGTCTACACCGGACGCGACAGCTGTCGTGTCGCGCCACTCCGCAACAGCTAAAGTCTGTCTACTGTACAAAGCGACCATTGAAAATCATTTGAAATTTGTGTCAGCATGTCATAAATAGAACGCGGCAGCAGTTTACTGTCGGGGATTTGTCGTTGTGCGCCGCGCCGCAGCCAGTGTAGACAGCATCACTGATTATAATGAGTTCCAGAGGCATCATGCCCATTCAAAGTGAGGGGGCACATGCCCCCTCAGATTTTTGAGCCAAGTGGATTTTGAATGCAGCTTCCAAAAGACAAAAAAAAGCCAATTCATATTTTCTATATTTAATACAATCACACCGGCGTGATTAAATCGTTCAGCGCGTCATATCATCAGTTGCTAAATTCAAATCTGCGTTCGCTGGCGCTGAGCCAGATACAAATGCGTTTTTACAGCACTGCGCATTATAACCAATCACATACGATGCTGTTGAGCTTATGAGTGCAATGGCCAATCAGAGGTGTTCAGATGAGTCATCGCTAAAATGTCGGTGTTTTCTTCACTCGCTCGCTGACTGAATACCTCTTTCTGGCGAATTCTCTCGTCAGAAACAACAAAGTGCAAATGTGTGTCTACGAATCTGTAAGATATTAATTTAATAGTGTACCTGTGCACTGAACAGCTTCAGTGATTTTAATGGGAGTTTTTGAGAGTGCTTGAACTAGACTGTCAATGAAAATGTTCTTTGCTCTCTTCCTGTACAATGAAAGTGTTATGATTAGTAGACTAACTTGCAATGTTTTTACTCATATTAACTTTCAATGTTAAATTCACATTAAATATAAAGTCAGTCGTATTAAAAATATGTTATGGCATGACACCCATATCTGTTAATTAAGTAAGCAGACAGGTTTTTATGCATAGACTAGGGTGAATTGCCCTAAAGTGGGACACTGCCAAATATGGGACACTTAAGGTTTCGTGTCTGTAGCTCCCCTATAAATACATGAATGCCAGTGAAACTATGGGTTACCAAAGCTGTGGTGTCATGTGATCAAAATCACATCCTCTCTCAAATGTACAGTCATAAATGAGGGTGGAGGAATCATCAAACTGTGAAGACCACCCAAAGGTCAGTGACAGAGTTTTGACAAACTTGATATTAAGGAGTATAAATTAACTTTAAACAAAACAATCCTGCTACTTTTTGGCCTAATGTGCTTATTAAATGCGTGTCCATCAAAAAATAGTATAACTTTGCATGTATAAACTGTGGTTGTATGTGTTTGTTGGAATAGAGAACAGTCAGGAATTTTCTATCTACATAACATAACACAGGTCTATGATAATAGTTGCTTAATGTCTTTATAATAAATGCATCAAAACTATCATATTGTATTATTTGATGTTATTATCATCCATATTTTATCCATCCATAACCAAGAGAATTACTAACTTTTAAGATTTGACTATTCTACATGAAAGGTGATTTTGGCCTTTTATCATAGACTTATCAGTGTCCCACATTAGGAACACAACTGTCTTACATTAGGAAGCTGCAGATTTTCTCAGACGACTTGCACTAAGAGCACTAATATGTCTATCATTTCTTTTATGAATGTGTTATCTGCATTTTCTCTTTTGATTTATTTAGGACACATCCTGGGGTTTTTAAAATGGTATTGGGTGTGGATTTAATGTTTTGGCTACACATTATTTATTGCTCTTTTGTTGGTTTTGATTGCTTTTATTGTCCTCATTTGTAAGTCGCTTTGGATAAAAGTGCCTGCTAAATAACAAAATTTAAATATAATGCAAATGTACAACAGTGTTTCCTTGGTTACCACTGAAAACAAAGCAGCTGCGCTTATGAACAGCAATGATACAGTGTTTCCTTGGTTACCGCTGTAAACAAAGCAGCGCTGAACTTATGAACTTTAATATGCATTATACAGAGGCAAGATGAAAAGAAAAAATACCATCTAAACTTTTCTAAAGACAGTAAGTTCCCCTCAGACATGCATTCATATAAACTCCTACACCTAATTGAATCGCGATTTGTTTAGCATCTCAACCGATTTGAATCGTCACATATTTGAATCGATTTTCAACCGGCTCGCGGTTAATCGTTACATCCCAATGTAACACATCTTCAGGGTCCTCCAAGAGTCTTTCTACCATTAAACATCTCCGTTCTTCATTTTCAATTATTAATAAATGTAATACCATTGTTGGACACTGCAATTGTAAGCGGTTTTTCAGTTAGCTTTCAAATCATTTTGAAGTTAGGACAGCTGTGGGGCTGTAAATGGCATAAAATGATAAATAGATAAACATTTATAAAAGACTATATTTGTGGCAATCGAGAATAATAAAATGCATAAGTCTTACCAACTATACTTCAATGAATTATATGCAATAATTTAACAATATTTTACAAACAAACGATAAAATTACTTAGTATTAGTAACTAATAATATATAATAATACATTTAAATCATAAATATTAATAAAGTCAAATATAAAATGACTAAAATATTAATTCAAATATTAGAACAAAAAATTAAAATATTACTATAGTTTCACTTTAAACATTATTATAGTTCAAAGTTTGTGTCTGAAAAGGATTGTCACCCAAAAATTAAGATTGTTAACATTTACTCAGCCTTGTCTTTTAAAGGGGTCATATGATGCGATTTCAAGTTTTCCTTTCTCTTTGGAGTGTTACAAGCTGATTGTGCATAGATAAGATCCCTGAAGTTGCAAACACTAAAGTCTCAAAACCAAAGAGATATTCTTTATCAAAGTTAAGACTCTGCCACGCCCCCCTAAAACGGCTCATTCTAACACGCCCCCACATATCTACATCACCATGTGGAAATATTTGCATAATGCGCCCAAATGATCACGCAAAGAAAGAAGGCGTGGTTTCAGGAACAGCAGTAGTGTTGATGCAGCATGTCAGGGAGACGCTGTGTGTTTCAGTGCGAAAGCAAAAGCACTTTATTTGGATCACTTACAACAGAACAGCAATGCATTTTATGGACGACCGTTTCGTGAACCTAGGAGAAGAGGTCATTCTGCCTTTGCTATGACAATCTGGCGCTTCTGAATCAGCTACTGTTTTGTTATTAGTTTAAGTATTTGCTATTGACTGTTCAAATGCGGAGTTTTGCGCATAGTGTGTGTGTGTGCGCGCGCGCGCGCGCGTGTGTGTGTGTGTGTGAGAGAGAGACAGGGTCACATCACAGTGGAGTCAGCTGTCTTAACCGTGGCTTGTGTACTGCAAACACATACCAGCTTCATCACTGTGTCTGTCACGCGACTCTGTTCCCCTTTCGGGCTCTGTCTTTACATTTATTTTGAAAGATGAAGCTCGCGATTATGGTAAGGGGCGTTACATTTCCGACGAGTGCTTGCGGTGTTCAGCCAATCACAATGCACTGGGTCAGCTGGCCAATCAGAGCAGACTGCGCTTGTCGGAAGGAGGGACTTTGTAGAAAACGAAGCGTTTGAGAGAGGCGGGGCATAGAGGACCTACAATAATGTACAGTATTTGAAAAATAATGTGTTTTTTGAACATTAAAGCATGTCAACATATTCTGTTACACCAAATACACAAAATAATGATCTTTAAAAAAGCATCATATGACCCCTTTAATGTCATTCGGATCAGGAAAAATAAAAAATACTATTTTTATTTTTACGTAATTGAGAAATGAGTAAAACTAGTGATGAATATTAATTCAAATATTTGTAAAATAACATTTAGCATATTGTAATAAAATAAACAACAAAATAAATTCAATTGTGTGTGATTTTTTTTTTTTTTTTTATATATAGGATTTTCAATAAATATACAATGGTAAGTCTTGTGTATTTGGTATTAGTACTTCAGTACTACATTTAAGTATTATTTTGGGGTGTATATATATTTTTTTGCATCAAAAAGATTAAAAAGAAAATCTGCCTCTTATTGCTTGCCTCTTTAAATACTTAAGTGCAATTAAATGTTTTGCTTTAGCTGTCATATCTTAAGTGTAGTTACTTAGTAGGGCTGTGCAATATATCGAAATTATCGAAATATCGCAATATGCATATCGCTACGGCTTGCAATATTTAAGTTCACAGAACTGACTCAGCAACAGCTGAGTAAAACTGTTTCATCTGAGCATGTGGCACTTTAAGCATTATCGTATCGCATTATTTAATGAGTTATCGCATATCGCATTTTTCTTCTATATCGCACAGCCCTATTACTTAGACTTTGAATTGAGTAAAATGCTTGACATATTTTCTGTGCTTAAACTGAAGTACAGTTCCTCAGGACTTTTGACACCCTTGGCCACACTTACACCGCAACTGAACGCGACCCAGATTGCAAGTTTTTCCCACGACACAGATCTGGTTTTCGGTGTAAGTGTGAATAGCCACAAAAAATAAAAAAAATAAAATTACATATTTTTATATATATATATATATATTAGTAATATGGAACTCACTATATTTTACTAAAGTATCAAGAATAATTCTTTTAAAATGTAACTAAATAATATTAATAAAGTGCAAAATAAATAAGAATTTAAATAAATATTGATAAAAGTGTTTGTGAGTGTAGGTGTTTGTTCTGTAGTTAAAACCACTGAAGTTTCCACTCACTGACTCTTGACGTATGATGGACTGGAAACAGTGAAAAGTCCCTCGGTAAAGCGGTTTATCCACACTCTGGACCTGAAGACGAACCTACAGGAGAGACAACCTGATTACTTCAAACTAGTGCTGGGCGGTATGACCAAAAATTTATATAAATCAACAGGTGTTAAGCATATTTTCTACTGATTGAGAGGAAATACTGCAGTATATTGACTTAGAATGCCCTATTTTACTGTCATGATGAGTGAATATTGTAAAAAAATACCCCCATGAAAACAAGAGCTCGTTCTTCAGAGTTTCTTTTGAATATGGAAACAGGTGAAACACCATTGTGGTCTAGTGGTTGAAGACCAGCGCTGGTTGCAGCCTAGTTTTAAACCATGCAAGAAGTGATCCAATAACACATTTACAGTAATTCACTTCGAACAAAACCAACTATAAAAATTTATCTATCTACCTATAAAAAAATGCATATGCCTAAAAATATAAAGAATTAAAAAACAAAGGCATATTATTAATAATTTTCAATTAAGTTCTTCAAAGTAGGGCCTAAATATTCAAGACAAGTAAAATAAGAAAGAAGCAACAAAACAAATAAATGAATAAACAAATAAAACCAAACATACAAGTGACAAAAAGATTACTTTGTTTGTGTTGTTTTACATTTTTTACATCAGTATTATTAATTCAAGTCAGAAAATTAATTAAATACATGTACATGTGATGCACTAAATAAATAGTTAAATGCAAAAATTATAAAAAAAAATGTATCAATCACTCACCCTGAATTTGTTTTAGTTAGTTAGCAATGCATTTCTTTTAGTAGGAAACACAAGCTACTAAAATAAATAGCTAACTATAAATATAGAGTATAAAATATAGGTGCAAAATCTTTAGAAACAAGCTATGAGTGATTATTTTTAATTATTTATTTTTAGAAATGAGAGCAGACTGAGCAGTGCTTATCTGAAACAAAAATAATGGAGATCTCAATGAATGTAAAGCAGTAAGCCTGAACAGATAAATTCACACTAAATAAATAAATAAATAATACAATTGTACTGAAAAACGGCCACATTCAAAATTTATACTCAAAATTAAATTATACTAAATTATTAAATCAACTTACCAATTTATTGTGTATTGTGTGTGTGTGTGTGTGAGAGTGAGAGAGAGTGTGAGTGTGAGTGTGAGTGTGTGTGTGTGTGTGAGTGTGAGTGTGAGTGTGAGTGTGAGTGTGAGTGTGAGTGTGAGTGTGAGTGTGAGTGTGAGTGTGAGTGTGAGTGTGAGTGTGAGTGTGAGTGTGAGTGTGAGTGTGAGTGTGAGTGTGAGTGTGAGTGTGAGTGTGAGTGTGAGTGTGTGTGTGTGTGTGTGTGTGTGTGGTATCGGCCATCCCTAATGAAAAGTCTATTAAGACTCTTTTACTTTTCTTCTTCTTCTGTTGTTATGTTGCACATTGGCAACATATTAGTGCACTGCTGCCTCTCACTGGTTTATTAATGTAATTGGTTCCTTTGTGGCTACTTGAATATTTTAAGTAAGTGTCACTCAAAACAGTAAGTCAATTGTTTTATTTGCCTTGAAAGTAGCTGTAACTTAATAAAACCTAGTAAGTGTAACAACTAAGTAAAGATAACTAATTAAATCTAAGTAAGGTAAACTATTGGATTTTACAGTGTAGAAAAATAATAATATAAACATAAATGAACAGTTAGTTGCATCACTACTTTTAGTTAGTTACCCTGTTGGCAGAGAAGCGGTATGATGTGCTTTCACAAACTGATTTATTTAGTAACAGAAGTCATTTTTAAGTCATAGGGTTCAGCATGAAATGGATAGGATGGAGTAAAGTGTCACGACAGATAGCAAGCTCCCTGCGTTAAACATCAGCCAAAAATAGCAATGATAACAGTTTGCTCGCTTGTTTTAAGAGAGTTCCTAAGAAATCAACAGCCGGTTCAGATGACAAAGCACTCGCACTCGAACAACACGAGTTGATGATTACTAACCTTAACCGTGTCAAACGGATGTCCGACGAGGACCCCGGCAGCACCTGCACAGAAAAGAGAAATATGAGTTTAGAACGCTTAGATATTGAGCAATATATATTGTATACCTATGGAAATAGAATAGAATAGTCACTTAATAAAACGTTTAAAAAGGTAATTGCAGTTTTTATCTCAAATTCCTGACTTTTTCTCTGAATTCTTAGTTTAGTTTATTTTCTTATATAGCACATTTCTACTGCCTTCAGAGCTGCCCAAAGTGCTTTATAATGGGTTCACGAAAACCAAACAAACAAAGACCATAACAAACACAACATCTTAAAAAAGAAAACATACATTACAACTTGCAATTCTGAGTTTATATCTTTTTTCTCCAAAAGCATCTAGCAATTCTGAGTTTATGACTCGCAATTCTGATATTTTTTTTTCGGAACACATCTCGCAATTCTGAGTTTGTCTCGCAATTCTAAATTATGACTCACAATTTTGAGTTTATATACTGCCATTCTGACCTTTTTTCTTCTCAGAATTGTGAAAAAAAAAATCAGATATACTGCTTGTTTTTAAAAATATATATACATGTCAAACAGCATTTTAGTATGAAACGTTTCCTACACTTGTGTGCTGCATTGCCACATGACCACATTTAGCACATAAAACTGTTATAAGCACAGCTGTAAATGAACAACAGTGTAAATTCTAGGATCTTCAGTGTTTTATTTCCATCTGGTTGGATTTAGCACAGCAACACAGTCAGTCATTGGCTGGCAATCATTGAAAGATGCTAATGTAGGACTGGAAATCTCACAGGAGATATATCTCAGTATCTCACAGGGTATTACATATCAGCGGTTACTGCTCCAAGCCAAAGAGACCAATGACGAGTTCACATGTGCTCGGGCTGATGGGAGTCAGTGTGGACCGAAGGCGATGGTCCATCCTGACCAATCAAAACGAGTCCTTTACGATAGACTCAAGTTGTCAGATAGGGCCAAGAGCTGACTTTAGATGACAGTGATGTTGTGCAAAACCCAAAAAACACATACATATAGTAAGGCTACAGAGCAGGGCTGGGTGACATACAGAATATATTCACAGTACTGTATATTTGCTGCTGATACAAAAACTAGGCTAAACTTGATTTAAAAAAATATATAACTCTGAGAGTCTTCAGAGAGATGTTTTAATAGTCAGTAAGTTTGATTAATGTTGAATGTATTTACAAATCGGTGCACATAAAAACATTAAATATCATTATTCCTTGTGATAAAAAAGGCCTTGAATGTTTAAATAGACTGATTGCTTTTTCCCAGCTTTCTTTTTGTATCGTGTAAAAATGTTAACAAAAATTCTCTGTGTGGCATGTTTTATATGTTAAAAATAAATTTAAATATTTTGATATTTTATAGCATTAAATATCATTATTACTTGTGTTGCTCATTTAGTGAAAAACGGCATGAAAAACATGCCTTGATTGACTGATTTAAAGAATATATTTTTAACCCAACATGTCTTTTATATTTATTATCTTTAATATCATATATACAGTATGCGAATAGTTATACTTGCATATATATATATATATATATATATATAAACAAATAATAAATAAATAAAAATAAGATTTATATATAGATATGTATATTTATATAGTAGTTATAAATAACAAATAATAAAATTAAGATATATGCACAAACATTAATACATACATTTATTTCATTAATTATTGAGTGTGTGTGTGTGTACACTCACAATAATAAACTAGTAAATAAATAAATAAATAAGGTCTATATTAGTATATGTTTTTATGCATATTAGTACAAGTTGGAAAAATACTTTTCAGCTATATTTCAGCTCTTGTTAATAAGCCACAATCTAATTATTAATTTATAAACTTAGGGAAAATGATGCTCTGGGCTCATAATGACACCTGTTATCCAGCTTTTATGAAGCACTGTGTCTGTAATATGAAACACGAGCCGGCAGGAGCATCGAGAGTCGTGGCCCGTCCCGTGGCTGGGATTGGCTCCCGCAGGGGTGTGTGGGACACCTCTGTGTTTGACGGGACATGGACAGGCGTTTGGGAGGGGGCTATTCTGGGCTCTTCCGGAAAACACATTTCACAGCAGCTCATGCATGACTGATATTCACAGAAGAGAACAGGACGACTTCAACGAGGCTTGTAGGCTACATATTCAATTAATGTCAATCATGAGGAATCAGTCTGCACTCTGCACACATTTGAAGTATTTCTAACTTATATCATATTCAAACAATCTGTGAGTGAATCTGAATGCGTTTGTTTAGTACCCTGAAGGCCTGAGGCCAATATTCAGATTTGCTTATCAATAGTTGATTCTTAAACGTTCACCTTTTCCTCTCATGTTGGTTACAGACTCGCTATCCGTGACCAAATCTGTCCAGTTAAGTGCTTATATGTGACCCTGGAGCACAAAACCAGTCTTAAGTGTCAATTTTTCAAAATTGAGATTTATGCATCATCTGAAAACTGAATAAATAAGCTTTCCATTGATGTATGAGTTGTTAGGATAGGACAATATTTGGCTGAGATACAACTATTTGAAAATCTGGAATCTGAGGGTGCAAAAAAATCTAAATATTGAGAAAATCATCTTTAAAGTTGTTCAAATGAAGTTCTTAGCAGTGCATATTACTAATCAAAAATTAAGTTTTTATATATTTACGGTTGGAAACGTACAAAATATCTTCATGGAACATGATCTTTACTTAATATCCTAATGATTTTTTGCAATAAAAGAAAAATGAATAATTTTGACCCATACAATGTATTGTTGGCTATTGCTACAAATATACCCCAGCGACTTAACACTGCTTTTGTGCTCCAGGGTCACATTTTCTGACTATAATGTATCTGCATTAGAATAGAATTTATAATGAATGCTGAATAAATAATAAAAAGCAAACTGTATACTGCACAAACAATACCTATTCAAATTAGTTGTAGAAAACTTGTATACACCATAAATACTGTACATGTTACAAACAACCTTGTAACACCTAACTTTTTGATGCTACATAAAGATTGAGGGACCACAGAGACTGATTCATTTCAGTGAGCCATGTGTATTAAAGACATACTGTGAGCCACACATTCATATCAACAAGTCCAAACATTAGCATATAGAGTCTTCCAGAGTTGAGGAAACATCAATTAAGTCCACCAAGTCCATCAGTTCATAGATATGACCATAAGTAGCATTTTGTCACAGTGAAATCAGTCTTTAAAGTGGAAAATATGAGACCAGCAGTCCTTAAATGAAGCAAGGAAGAATCGGAACCAGCAAACAATTCATCCGTTTGTTGATCATAGAATAAGATGAGTAGATGTTTGGATGAAGACAATTAGCCCCTTTTTGTCTAGGTCCTGTTTATATCGGTGCTGTTTCCTCTCTCATACAAGAACCCTCTGCATTTAAACAAACATACAATCAACACGTGTTTAGTATTAACCCCTAACAGAAAGCATATTTACAAACTCTACATACATACAAAACAATGCCTTACTTACATTTGAGAGCAAGAACAAATTGTTCCTCAAATCAGGGCACCAACAAAGGACAGCAAAGGTGAAAACATTCCATGTGCTTAACACACTACTTCCTCCCTAATGCTACTTCTTTACCCCCTTTTAGGCAAATGAGCAACTCAGAATACAGAGCGCCCCCTAATGATTGGCTGGTTTTGTAGGTTGACATAGGGCAATGTGGCTTACCACCTCTTGCACAGTTACTCCTCTAGATAGGGCATCGGGCACCACATTACATGATCCCTTCCGGTACTTTACCACAAAGCTGAAACCCTGCAGTCGTAAAGCCCACCTGGTCAAGCGTGAGGTTGGTTTAGGGTGATTAAATACCCAAGTCAGTGCAGAATGGTCCGTGAGTACTTCAAAGTTCCTTCCCTCCAAGTACTGCCTCCACTTTTCCACGGCCCACACTACTGCAAGACATTCCTTCTCTGCGGTAGAGTATGACTTCTCTGCTCCATGCAGAAGTCGCGAAGCGTAGGCAATGACATGTTCCGCCCCATCAAAATCCTGTGTCAATACAGCTCCTAATCCTATATCGCTGGCATCCGTTTGCACACTGAAATCCTTGGTGAAGTCAGGAGGCATTAAAACTGGTGCTCGTTGTAGGGCGTACTTAAGATCATCAAAAGCACTTTGACATTCAACTGTCCAATTCCAAGTTGCATTCTTAGCCTTTAGTGCATATAAAGGGGCTGCTCGCTCGGAGAAGTGGAAGATGAAACGGTGATACCAACTTGCAAGACCTAAAAACCTTTGTACCTCTTTGAGATTCTTGGGTACGGGGAAACATTCCATGTGCTTAGCACACCACTTCCTGCCTAATGCTACTTCTTTACCCCCTTTTAGGCAAATGAGCAACTCAGAATACAGAGCGCCCCCTAATGATTGGTATAGCTATAACATGCAAAGAACTACTGGGAACAAATGTGACAGTAAAACTGTTACAACCTAAAAGGTGCTTTGGCTCAAAATGATATGATTTCTATGGAAGCTTGATAGAATAATGAAAAAGGTAATTGACTATTTATCTCATAATTTGTGCTTTTTTTCCCTTGCAATTCTGAGAAAACAAATGCAAGAGTTTCGACATATCAGGATTACAAGATCGAAATGTGAAATTTGAGAGGAAAAGTCAGAATTGCTTGATATAAACACAACTGTGAGAAAAGAATCTCAGAATTGTGTGATAAAAAAGTGCATTTACCTTTTTATTTATTTATTTTAAAAACAAAACTTGAGAAACAAAGTCCCAATTATGAGTTTATATTTTGCAATTCTGAGAAAAAAGGTCAGAATTTAAAAAAGATCTTTTTGAGATAAAAAAAAGTAGCAATTTTGTTGCAGAAGCAAACTTCCATAGTTTTCACCACAAAGAAAAATGTTGACATTGTAACAACATTTAGAACGTTCATCATTCAGCAGCAGTAAACCAGTCACAATGTAACACTGCAGACTTCAAAGGCGACAGAGCGGAATTCCATCACGTGACTCGACTACCTCAACATACAGTTCAACAACAACAAACTGAATTACATTTATAGAAAACCAACAGCTAAATAGAAGTTACAGAAAATACGATGGATGGATGGATGGATGTTCGGACGCCCATTTCCATTTTATTGTTATTGTTGTTAGTGTGTGTGTGTTTCTGTTAAACAACTGAAGCCTTGTCGAAATAATAACAAATAAACTATATTGTACAATGACTAGTCTCTCTTTTATTATTTTAGGTAACTCAGAGTGATGCTCCTGATGTTTTTTAAAATGCCATAATTACGTCTAGCCACTTTTATCTGCAGAACACTTTACACTGAAAACACAGGGGGAACAGATTTTTCCAGAGGCCTGAGAAAAGTGGTTCCCTCCCAGTATATTACCTTCTGAGGATTTATAACACAACACAGTGATACTGGTTATGTTTTTCAATGTCATAATTACCGTATTGACCCGAATATAAGACGATGTTTTTTTCTTGGAAATACATCTGAAAAAACGCGGTCGTTGTTATTCTTCTAGTTATTTACCAAAGGTGGCGAATTAATTGAAAGTCTCGCACATTTGCAGAAAATACACTATATTGCCAAAAGTATTGGGACCCCTCTTTCTAATGAACAGGTTTGACTACTTTAGTCATTTCCATGAGTACAAATCGTAATGTTTAAGCATATAATGCTACTCTAGGGAATTGTGTGCTTCTAATTTTATATGGAAGAACTTGACTGGTCTGCAGAAACCTTGAGCCAAAAACTCATCAGCAAACACCAGTGACTTGTACACATGGATACGGTAATTTTAGACACTTCCAAAACTGGTGCAACAGAGATGGAAATACAGTTTTTAAATACATGAATTATGTTTCCATCTTTGTTGCCACAGTTTTAGAAGTGCCTTTTTCTGTTCTAAAGAAGGGGGTGTCCCAATACTTTTGTCCAT
>NW_015629430.1:151326-155255 GCF_001515625.1 Sinocyclocheilus rhinocerous
GACAGGACCCTTTTCTATTCTAACATGACAATGCCTCTGTGTATAAGACAAGGTTAAAAAATAAATGATTGATTCAATCAGTGGAAGAACTTGACTGGTCTGCAGAAACCTTGAGCCAAAAACTCATCAGCAAACACCAGTGACTTGTACATATGGATACAGTAATTTTAGACACTTCCAAAACTGGTGCAAACAGAGATGGAAATACAATTTTTAAATACATGAATTATGTTTCCATCTTTGTTGCCACAGTTTTAGAAGTGCCTTTTTCTGTTCTAAAGAAGGGGGTTCCAATACTTTTGTCCATATAGTGTATGAACAAGTCACTGGTGTTTGGTGAAGAGTTTCAGGATGAAGAGTTCAGAATGAAGAGTTAGTGTCAGTTTGTGTTTATTATATGTGTGTTTAATGCTGGTTAATGGCTCTATCTAGTGGCAGCAGCAGGAATCACAGCTGTCTGTCTTCAAAACTTTTCATGTGACGACTCAAATAGTTGATGTTTGTGTGAAACAGACCTACTTTATCACTGGACTTATTAAAACACTAATAACTGCAGGTGAAAGTAGCTTTTGTTGAGCTGAGGGCAGGGATCAGACAGAACATCTAAATCTCCAGAGCTAAGCCCGTCATAATCCCAGCCAATAAATCCCAAACACAAAAAGAAGGCAATTAGAGCATTCTGCATGTGCTTTTGAGAAATATTTGTAAAGTGCATTATTTCGAAAATGTATTTCTAAAACATATCTGTGCTCATAAGTGTTATTTGTTATCATTCATTTTTCATTTTTGGTTAATTTTGTCAATTTTGAACACCATTATTATTAATTATTATTTAAAAAGTTACAGACTGCAGCTTTAATGTTTTAGTAATTGTGTTGTGTGTTTTTGTCATTTTTAGTAGTTTTTGGGTTTTTACATACATACATACACACACACACACAAGCTTTTATTTATATATATATATATATAAACATAGTTTTTAATTTATATTATTTATATTAATTTACATTATCTAATTTAGATTCATATACTTTTTAAAATATGTTGTTTTAATTCTTTATTTAATTCTTTCACACACTCTCTCACACACACACACACGCATGCACGCACACACACACTCACACACACACGCATGCACACACACAATACATTTTATATTACATTTTTCATTTTGCTCTATAAATACATTCAACTTAATCTAACCAGAAGTGCAAATTGCAATATAACATCCAAATAAAAATGACTCTCAACTGCTTTTGAATGTTATTTGCATATGCAATTTAAGTAAGAGGAGTTACTGCAAGAGTGGAGAACTGCTACTAGCAAAATGTGCAAAGAATGTGTCAAACAGCCGTGGTATAAAGCCAAATGAATCCATTTGGACAGAGCGGTAGAAATATTTCCACGAGGAGCCTGTTTAATTGAAGCCGGTCCGTGCATCATGCATTCAGAAGCACTGCATCATCACAATCACTTCCACATGCACAAAGAGCCTCAGCATTTCTGCTTTCTGCCGCACAAACAGCCGTCAAACATTAAATGCATGTGCATGTAGCTTCGCCCGGGACCTAGACGTGAAGAAACAGAATCAGCAACTCAAGAATAACACCTCAATGCCTCCTTTGTTCTTTCTCTTCTCATAATTAAAGCCGGCGTGTCTTTGAGCCTCCGCTTCTCAAACACTGGGCAATTACACAAACATCTAAAGCTTATGCGCTGGAAACAAAGACACCTCATTTACTCCAGTGTTTTTCATGCATTCATTTCTGAATCCATAAAAATATCCAGTTGCAATGGTTTTACGGCCGTGAAGCGCTGGTCAGTCGAAAGCATTGTTCTGCAGTCTTGCATTAAGACTAATAATAGCTTTAATAGCGCTGTAAATAAGAAGCTGTTTAAGAGTGGATTAAAATGACTGCAAACGCTGTAATTAAAATTCAGTGCTGAGGTTTCAGCTTGGCAAAACTTACAACAGTCTACAAAACAAAGCACATTCACTGTGTGCTCTTGATTGGACGGCAATGATGAATAATTGATGTACTGTGAATGCAAAATTATTACAAATTAATGCACATGCTATACAATTTTCTGCAGTTAATTCAGGCCTAAACTTCATAGTTTACAACACATACTACTGTCAAACTTATACTTTTATTCACCAAGGATGCATTAAACTGATCAAAAGTGACATTTATAATGCTGCAAAAGATTCTATTTCAAATAAATGCTGTTCTTTTGGACTTTCTGTTCATCTGTGAATCCTGAAAAATAAAATGCATCACAGTTTCCACAAAAATATTAACTGTTTTCAGCATTGCTAATAATCAGAAATGTTTGTTGAGCAGTAAATCAGCATATTATACTGATTTCTGAAGATCATGTGACACTGAAGACTGGAGTAATGATGCTGAAAATACAGCTGCGCATCACAGAAATACATTACATTTCAATATAGATTCACATAGAAAATGGCTATTTTAAACTGTAAAAATATTTCACAATTTTTACTGTATCTATTTGATCAAATAAACGCAGCCTTGATGAGCAGGAGAGACTACTTTCAAAAACATTATTAAACAATCTTACTGACCCCAAACTTTTGAACAGTAAGGGTTAAAGTTTGAAAATCGTTGAAAACATCTTGAAAATGTGAAAAAAAACAACTATTTAAAAGCCATGCTAATGAAACGCTGTTCTGACGACACCGTTTTGAAATATTCTCACATACGCTGCACTTTCTGCTGAATTAATTCCATTCTCTGCTAACGATGTGAAAGTCAAAGTTAAGGTAATGTGATTCCCAGCAGAACCCAATCTAACTAGTTCTTTCGTCTGGTTATTTTTGCTTTATTCAGACTCTGGACTGCTTCAGCGTTTAATATGTGATGGAGTGAATCTACAGGCAGCGATGGAAAACAGATGCAGAGTCTGAGGGGAAACATTCATCTATAGACAGATCAGCATTATTACATTATTATTATCATTTACTCTCACCCTTCTTTCAGTCCAGAGCAGCTCCTGTTCTCTATCAATGATCTCTCACTTTTAGTGTAAGAACAACAGTATCACTGCTGCACTATTACAGTTTATATTATAATATTTCCTGTTTTCATTCAAGTTTTCATTGTAATTTTAGTTTGGTTTTTGATATTTTCAGGGTTAGAATTGCGTAGTTTAAAAAAGGTTTATTGTTAACTATTTATGTGTATCTTTTATTCAGATTTAGTTATTTCCAATCATGTTAGTGATTATTTTTTCATGTAATGTATCTATTTTATTTTATTCCAGTTTTGTTTTATTAACAAAAATTGTATTTATTATTTATATACTGTAATAGTTTTTATTAATATTTTGATTTAGCTTTTATCATGATATTTTCAGTTTAAATTGCGATTTAAGTTTTTTTTATTGTATTTTTCTTTTTCATTTTTTTTCACTACCAGTTTTTTACTCTTTTTATTTTTATTTAATATTTACTATTATATCCTTACTCTTTAGGTTTACTTAATTTTTATTCAAAAATTTATTATTTTATTTGTATTTTTATTTTGTTTTATATTAAAATAAGAGTTTTCTATGTGAATATATAATATGTAAATGAAAGATCAAATGTATCAAATGTAATTTTAGAATAATATATAAAATATAATTTATTTATATGATGGAAAGCTGTATTTTCAGCATCATTACTGCAGTCTTCAGTGTCACATGATCTTCAGAAATCATTCTAATATGCTGATTTGCTGCTCAAGAAACATTTCTGATTATTATCAATGTTGAAAACAGACGTGCTGCCCAATATTTTTGTAGAAACTGTGATGCATTTTATTTTTCAGGATTCACAGATGAACAGAAAGTTCAAAAGAACAAAATTTTTGTGTGAAATAGAAATCTACTGTAACATTATAAATGTCTTTACTGACACTTTT
>NW_015629430.1:155410-160456 GCF_001515625.1 Sinocyclocheilus rhinocerous
TCTCTCTCTCTCTCTCAGTCTCTCTCTCTCTCTCTCTCAGTCTCTCTCTCTCTCTCTCAGTCTCTCTGTGTGCCTCTGGGTTAGCTCAGATAAGCAGCAGCAGTGTGTGTGTGTGTGTGGTGAAGCGTGTGAGTTCAGCTGAGGACAAACAAACCCGGATCAGAGCAGATCTGCACACAAACAGCACTGACACACACCAGCTATACACTCGTTCGCTCGGGATCGTGTCTCGCATGTCCTCTCTCTCCATACATGCGTGTGGCACAATGTTCAGCTGATCAACAACACTGATGCCATTCGCTTTCAGTTCACTCTGTTCTTATTTACACGTCCTCCTCTAATATCTCAGTAATCAATGCATCTACTGAACGTGTATATAAAATAAAGACACCACAATCATTTTCTTATAAAATCTCTATAAAATATTGATACGCTGCAGTGTCTTTGACTGAAATTGTGTGCTTAAAGCTCAGAAGCGGCTCTCGCGGATAATCATTTTAGCCGTTCCCATGGTGATGAACCTTATGATTGCTTTCCTCACATTATACGTTTGCAGAAAATATGAATATGTTCAAATGTTAAAATGCAGCTTCAGTCAGATTATTCAGTAATTGTGCACACATGAGTTAAAATATTATATTAAATATTATTTTAAATATTAAAATATTATTAAAATATTAAAAATTAGTTTGAACTGAAACAAAGCTGAAATAAAATGAAATATAATAATTACTAGATAAAAAAGACTAATTTGAAATAAATAAAATAGCAATGAACCCTATAGTAAAACAAAAACTAATAAAAAAAATTAAAGAAGGAAAATATTTTAATAAAAGATGAAAATATAAAGATGAAAGCTCATTTAAATAGTAATAATATTAATAAAAACCACAATAGTAGATAAAAATACTCAAATAAATTAAATACATTTTTGTTAACTGAAATAAAGCTGAAATAAAGTAGAAAAAAATCAACTTTAATTAGAAATGTTGCCTTATAGTAAAATAAATAAAATAGCACTAAAATTACTAACTAGAAATGAATAAAAACTAAAAGTGAAATAAAATAAATCAAACCTAAATAATCATATTTCAAATAAGACAGAAGATACAAAAAAAAAAATTTAATTTTTTTTTTTAATGAAAACATAGAGAAAATGTTAAATAAAAATATAAAGATAAAAGCTGATTCAAAATAGTAATAATATTAATACAAATTATAATGGAATATAAATAATAGAAAAACAATATAAATAAACTACATATAACAGATATAAATGAGACACACACACGCACACACACACACACACGCACACACACACACACACACACACACAGAAATATTAATATAATAATATTAGATGAAAAACTAAAAGTACAAGAAAAGGAGAAATGTTGCCTTGAAAAAAAATGAAATAAGTTTAAGTACTAAAAATTACTAACTGGAAATAAATAAACACTAAAACTGAAAAATTTACCCTAAATAGTAATATTTAAATTAAAAAAATAATAATATCTAAACTGTAATATATTAAATAATAGTAATAAAAAATAAAAGAAGAATACAAAAAAAAACAAAACACTACAATTAAGATCAAAACAATGCCAAGGCTTTGTTATGTGGTTGCTAAGGTGTTCTAAATGGTTGCTAGGGTATTCAGGGTGAATCGAGGACATCGCTGAAATAATGGTGGTTGAAAATAAAATAAAAAACACTTCGTTTTCTTATTGCATCTAATTGTCTAAATCCCCCTCCTGGTTCTCTGACTGCAGAGTAATTAGTGGTTCTCGTTAGCAGCAGAATATCCGTTAGTTTACGGCACTCGTGTCTAACAGTGCTTCAGCATCAGATAAAGTCATGCTGAAGCTGCTCTCTGAGAAACATCCAGACGAGCTCAGACAACAAATCCACTGCAATGTTTGCACTTCAGAAAATCAGCATCCTTTATATTCCTTAGCTCGGCTTTCCTTAAAGGGATAGTTCACCCAAAAATTATATTTAATTTCTTTCATCATTTACTCACACTGAAGTTGTTCCAAGCCTGTACGAGTTTCTTTCTTTTGTTGAACACAAAATAAAATATTTTTAATAATGTTGGTAACCAAACATTTTGTGGTCCCCATTGACTTCTATAGTATTTTTTTCCCCACTTACAAACATTTTTCAAAATATCTTCTTTTGTGTTAAATGTAAGTGTTAGTAATTTTATTAATGTCTTAAGTTCTTCTTATTATCATTATTATTATTTATAAAGTATGTATAAATATTTTTATTAATATTTATTTCAGTTTTAGTTATTTTAGTACATCAAGTTAAACTAAATGAAAATGACAAATACAATAAAATGACATGAAATAAAATCTAAATATTAGTAAAAAAAAATATATAAATGAAAATGAGAATCGTTGCCTTTGCAAATAATTAAAATCATTTTCAGCTTAAGCAGTTAAATTACTAACTGGAAATAAATAAAACAAACAGTAAAATAAATATACATTAAATCTAAATATTTTTAATTAAAACAAAAGCTATTAATACAATAAATAAAAATAAACAAGTAAACAAAAAAAATAAATGAAGTTATAATTTTTGTTTCAGCTGAAGTTTATTTCATTTAGTAAGGAAAATATTTTGTTATAGTTTTAGTTAACTATAATAACCCTGTGAACTACATTATATGCAGTAATATATACATTTTGGAACATATACTTTAGATTATTTTATGTTATGCCCAATAGCTGATTTAATGACTGATATTATAAAGTTTTATGTTTTCACAATAAAGCTCCAAATGAGAATATGACTTATTCCAAATATGTGACCCTGGAGCACAAAACCAGTTATAAGGGTACATTTTTCAAAATTTAGATTTATACATCAGCTGAAAGATGAATAAATAAGCTTTCCATTGATGTATGGTTTGTTAGGATAGGACGATATTTGGCTGAGATACAACTATTTGAAAATCTGGAATCTGAGGGCGCAAAAAAATCTAAATATTGAGAAAATCATCTTTAAAGTTGTTCAAATGAAGTTCTTAGCAATGCATATTACTAATCAAAAATTAAGTTTTGATATATTTATGGTAGGAAATTTACAAAATATCTTCATGGAGCATGATCTTTACTTAATATCCTAATGATTTTTGGCATAAAAGAGAAATGTATAATTTTGACCCATACAATGTATTGTTGGCTATTGCTACAAATATACCCCCAGCGACTTAAGACTGCTTTTGTGCTGCAGGCTCACATATCAGGTACAGAATATAATATAATGTTTAGTAGTAACTGCTATTCAGCACGTCATGAATCTTTAACATGATATTATAAATAATTGTACCTTTGGTGCTGTAGTCAATATTGCGGGTCATTGACCCAGAATGCCTTGAGCAAAAACACAGCGAGTGTCCTCTTTACCCGGGTTAAGGTCAGCTTCGACTGTAACGACTCGTGCAAGAGCGAGGACAAGCGAGGACAGGAATCATCTGCTTCCATACGTGACAGATGAACGCATGGAGAACACATCCAGTTACTCTTTAACAGCCCAACGCAAAAACATCTCGCCTTTGTGTTCAATTACACATGCTGTCCTTCAGTCCTGCTGGAAATATAGATTCCAATGAACTTTCAGATGCGAAAATCATAATGCCTCTGAAATACAGAACAATATTAAATATACTGTATATATATATATATATATATATATATATGTGTGTGTGTGTGAGAGTGTGAGTGTTTGTGTGAGAGAGTGTGAGTGTTTGTGTGAGAGAGTGTGTGTGTGTGTGAGTGTGAGTGTTTGTGTGAGAGTGTGTGAGTGTTTGTGTGAGAGAGTGTGTGTGTGAGAGAGTGTGAGTGTTTGTGTGAGAGAGTGTGTGTGTGTGAGAGTGTGAGTGTTTGTGTGAGAGAGTGTGAGTGTTTGTGTGAGAGAGTGTGTGTGTGTGTGAGTGTGAGTGTTTGTGTGAGAGTGTGTGTGAGTGAGTGAGTGAGTGTGTGTGTGCGCGTGTCTGAGGGTGTGTGAGTGTGTGTGTGAGTGTTGTGTGCGTGCGTGCGTGCGTGTTACAGTGTGAGTGTGTGTGTGTTACAGTGTGAATGTGTGTGTGTGTGTGTGTGTGTATTTATAGGAGTTTATATAGTAGTAATAATAATAATAAAAATCCAGAGATTAATATAATTGCCACTATCTGAAATATTATTTTATATTAAGTACAATATGTCATACAACAATACAAGAAATTAATAAACAAAAACAGACATTTCAGAAATGATATGGTCCAACTTTTCAATATTAAAAAAATTTATTTACAGTAATGAGACTAAATTGATTTTGTTTGTAATTAATGAATTTTACAACACTGTTATTTTGCTGTTTATTAATGTAAAGATACTTAAAAATGATCTGTAACATATAATAATAATAATAATACTTGAAATAAAATAAATGTTAACTAAAATCAGATATTAAAAAATATATATTTCAGCTAGTTGCCAATGCTTAATTTCTCATTTTATTTAGTTTAATATATTTAATAAATAAAAAAGGAATGAAAACCTAAATAGACATATAAAAAAATAAAAAGATTACAAAACACAACAAAAATACTAAAACGAATTATTATTACTAACTAAAATTAAAGTGAAAAAGAAAAAAATCTAAATATTAATAAAAACTATAATAGTATATTAATGTTACTATAACGTGGGAAAACTCATTATCCTATAAACTGTATGTATACTGTAAATATTTTATACATTAATTGTATCATGATACATTATCTAAACAGTAAAATATATTTGTAAATACACTACCGGTCAAAAGTTTGGCATCAGAAGGATTTTTATTGTTTTTTAAAGAAGTCTCTTCTGCTCATCAAGGCTGCATTTATTTGATCAAAAATTCAGGAGAAAATGTAATATTGTGAAATATTATTATGATGTAAAATAACATTTTTCTATTTTAATATACACTAAAATCTAATTTATTCCTGTGATGCAAAGCTGTATTTTCAGCATCATTACTCCAGTCTTCAGTGTCACATGATCTTCA
>NW_015629430.1:162543-165934 GCF_001515625.1 Sinocyclocheilus rhinocerous
CAAAGCTGTATTTTCAGCATCATTGCTCCAGTCTTCAGTGTCACATGATCTTCAGAAATCATTCTAATAATGAATAATTTATTATCAGTGCTGGAAACTGTTGAGCTGCTTAATATTTTTTGTGAACCTATGATTTTTTTTCAGGATTCTTTGATGAATAAAAAGTTAAAAGGAAGAGCATTTATTTAAAATAGAAATCTTTTCTAACAATATACACTACAGTTCAAAAGTTTGGGCTCAGTACATTTGTATTCTTTCTTTTTTTGAAAGTAATTAAAACTTTTATTCAGCAAGGATGTGTTAAATTGATAAGAAGTGATAGCAAAGATTTATATTGTTAGAAAATATTTATATTTTGAATAAATGCTGTTCTTTTTAACTTTTTATTCATCAAAGAATCCTGAAAAAAGTATTGCAGTTTCCAAAAAAAATATTTGGCAGCGTAACTGTTGCCAACATTGATAATTCTAATAATAAATCAGCATATTAGAATTATATATTTCTTAAGGATCATGTGACACTTTATACTGGAGTAATGATGATGGAAATTCAGCTTTGCATCACAGAAATAAATTATATTTTAAAGGATATTAAAATAGAAACCATTATTTTATATTGTAATAACATTTTGCAAGATTACTGTTTTTTTTCTGTATTTTTGATCAAATAAATGCAGCCTTGATGAGCAGAAGAGGCTTCTTTAAAAACATTACAAGTCTTACTGATCCCACACTTTTGAACGGCAGTGTGTATATATGTAAACCATAACACTTTCATTAATTGAAATAAAATAAATACACCTTAATATATATATATATGTGTGTGTATACATATTTATATATATATATATATATATGTGTGTATGTATATACACACACACACACACACATAACACACACACACTGAATATAATATATATTCTCATGTTATTCTGAAAAACAGTTTTAGTGCATCAGTTGCTGGTAAAAGAAAGCAAGTATTTCCATTAACTCTTGCACAAATGCCCAGAACAGAAACGGATCAATTTAACCCGTTTGTGTGTTTTAACCCATGAACCTGTAAAGTGCACTGACAGCAAATTTGCTCAGTTTAGTTTATGACCCGCTGCGACCCAGAGAGAAAACAGCTCTGTGTGCCGCTCGAGGTCATATTTGGAGAAATGAGTCCCATCATCGTCAAACAGGTAAAGGTTAAGCGCTGTCATGACTATCTGTGGCCCTGCGTGTTCATTACATCGAGCAGTTAATGTATGTGATGCTAGCCTTTGCTCGGAACAGACTGTTCTCTGGCTTTCATAACCGCATAAGAAGACACGCTTCGCAACTAGTTATGGAGATTACCTGCTAACCAGAGGCTGAGATTTGAGACTGTTGTGGGTCCACAAACGCTTCATATCTTTCAATCTCAAAACAATAGATATGTGTGCCTGAGCAAAATTATTCATATTTACACATTAATTCTTTTACAAAAAAAAATCAGGAATGAATTATTAAATTAGTTAGAAACTTATGAATGCTATTAAAACTAAAACATATTAAAAGCATAAATTATTTAAGGGTCAATCTTACAAAACCTGTCAGGAACATGTTTATATTTCATTTCAAAACAAGAAACTTTTGATAATATTTTTAATAAAGAAAATTAAAGTTTTTGCATTGGAGCAATTTTTTCATGATATTCATTCCTGCAAACTGGAAAAATATAATAGTGTATTTTACATGAATATTTTTGTTATTCAAAATGAACTTTAACTACAATAAAACAACTGAATTAAAATGAAATATAAAAATTTAAACATTTTATTCAGCAACATTTCTCATTTTTGTTTAGTTTTACTTTAAGTACTAAAATATCTCAAAACTAAAAATGGAAAAAAGTTTAATATATATATATATAAAACTGCATAGACATAAAAATAATGAAAATGACAAAAAATGAAATCTAATTCAAAACGTTAATAAAAACTATAATAGTATATTAATTATACTATAATGTGGGGGCAAAAATAATTATATATACTCGATATATTGTGTGTATAGTGTAATATTTTATATATAAATTTCATGTATAAATTCATGTAAAAGCACACAACAAAATTACTACAACTTTAACTGAAATTAAAATAAAACCAGAAAATATTAAAATTTAATAAAAAAAAACATTACAATAGCATATTAATAATACTATGTAAATCTACATAGTGGCATCAGGGTTATTATAGCTAACTAAAAATAAAATCATTTTTGTTACTTAAAAAATAAAACAAATATTAACTGAAATAAAACAAAATATAAAAAACAAAGCTACTAGCTAAAATAAAATAGGTAAGAAAGTACTACTAAGGTAAATAAGTAAATAAGTACTAAAATAGCAAAAAGCTAAAAGTAAAAATGAATAAAAATTACATTTAACAAAATGAAATCTAATTGAAAATAATGATAAAACTCTTAAAAGTATATTAATGAACACCGCGTGTGTAATAACGTGATGTAAGGCAGGATGATCGTGTGTAAGCTGCATATCTGGAGGCGTGTAAAGGTGAGGAGGCCACGCTTGCTCAGTGTTTCGACATGCATTACAGGAACATGAACGGTTAACCCGAGGGTCTGTGGGTGGGTTTGAGGCTCTCTGGCTCTCAGATAAGACTCTTCTTATTGACAAAGAGCCATTTGTGTGCTGCTGGAACATGTGATCAAAGCACGAGCCCGGGATCCAGCGCACATACAGACGACTGAAGCTTCTCCTGATCGAGACCGAACGCAAATACAGCATCAGGAGCGGAACAGAGGGGTTCAATATATTCGCCAGCTGGTTCATAATATTCTGTGTGCACGTCAGTTTATGTGTTTACTCTCAAATGGCTTAAAAAGAGGTTTTAGCTTCGGTCAAAGAAAGCATCATTTACAGTAAACAGAATGGCCATTGTAACAGTAAAATAGGTTAAAAAAAAATTAAAATGACATTTAATTTAATAAAATACAAACATCTTTTCGTTATCAAGATTAATTATTTAAAATGTAAAGTATATTTGTAAAGAAAAATTGTAAATATACATCATGGGATCAGGGTTATTATAGTTAACTAAAAATATTTTTATTTTTATTTTTCTTACTTCAAATAAAATAAATCTTAACTGTAGTAAAGTAACCTAATAATTTAATTTAATTTAATTTAATTTAATTTAATTTAATTTTATTTAATTTAATTTAATTTAATTTAATTTAATTTAATTTAATTTAATTTAATTTAATTTAATTTAATTTAATTTAATTTAATTTAATTTAATTTAATTTAATTTAATTTAATTTAATTTAATTTAATTTAATTTAATTTAATTTAATTTAATTTAATTTAATTTAATTTAATTTAATTTAATTTAATTTAATTTAAT
>NW_015629430.1:166477-171456 GCF_001515625.1 Sinocyclocheilus rhinocerous
AATTTGAGCTAGTTGCTTAAGGCCTCATTTCTCATTTTTATTCAGTTGCATTTTAAGTACTAAAATAGCTAAAAACCAATAAAGTAGAAATGAACAAAAACTATAAAAAAATAAATAAATAAATAAAATTAAAGTGAAAACAGAAAATTTAATTCAAATTAAAATACAATTTAAAATATGAATAAAACCTACAATAGCATATTACCAACGTGAAAAAGTCACTATCATAGATATATTGCATGTATACTTACATTTTTTATATATCACTTTCGTATGTTGTATGATGTATCATCATAAATTATTTAAATTGTAAAGTATATTTGTATAAAAACTGCAAATGCATATCATGGCATCAGGGTTATTACAGTTAACTATAACAATAATATAAAAAATGAAAACCCATATTGATGAACCATTAGATTAAATATTAGGAGAAACACACTCTGCACAATGTCTAAATATATATATATAATACTACTGAATATACCCCAACTATTCACTGTGTCCTGCAGTCGTCATGAGATTCATGTAACAAGAGAACGATTTCCAGACTGTTTACAGCAATAAAACACAGAGTTCAGTTATGAGACGGTATTTCTTTTCACCTTCAGGGTAAAGAGTTATTAAAGAAGCTCTGTTATTCTGCTCTCTGAAGCCTCCAGGTGGAAAGATCAGATTTCAAAGCCAAAGCCCAGCGACTTCACACTGACGGATATTACGCTGAAACCCATACACACAAATCAAGAACCCATCTGGATTGTTTTGCATTTCTGCAAGAGAATTCATAAAACACTGGCATTGCATTTCTCCTCTAAAATCCAGAGATTAATATAACTGCTGCCACCTGAAATATTATTTTTTAATTAAGTGCATTATGTCATGCAACAATACAAGACATTAATAACCCAAAACAGACATTTCAGACATGATATGGCCTGACTTTTCAATATAAACAAACTAAATTAGTTTACAGTAATGACACTATTGTCTTCTGTAGAGCTGCTTTGACACTGAAATTGATTTTGTTTCTAATTGATGAATTTTACAAAAAAAGTCATTAATGGTTATATGCTTTAAAAACGTTCGGTACTGTATAAAGTGCTGTAGAAATACATTTGACGTTCATTGCATTTCACTTGGATGAATATTAATCTGGAAACGGATAGTCAGTCATATTTTCAGATTGGATTATGTTTGGTATTTTTGAAAATTAATTTTAAAAAACACTTAGGATTGTGTTTAATTTCCCCTAAAATCCATACATGGATATAATCGAAACTAACTGAAATACTGTTTTATAGAGATGATAAAATACAACAAAAATTAATTTCCATTTTTTGCAGTTTTGCAAGGTAATTAATAAACTATAAAGGATTGTGTTTATTATGGCATTGCATTTTTTCCCCCTAAAATCCATAGATGAAAATAATCGTTACTACCTGAAATATTATTTTATAAAAGCTAATATCCCAAACCAGACACAATATGAACTGATATTTGGTTTATTTTTCAATAAAAATGAACTAAATTAATTTACAGTAATGACACTATTGTTTTCTGTAGAGCTGCTCTGCAGCTAAAATTGATTTTGCTTCATAATTAATCTTATTTTTCTGACATTGCTTCATTGCATATTTCATGTGGACCGAATATTAAGCTGGAAGCGGACAGATAATGAATTATATTTTAAAACTGGATTATGTATTGCATTTTTGGAAGAAAGTTAATTCATATTTGGGTTCTTTTTAGTATGGCATTGCATTTTTCTTCCAAAATCCATAGATGAATATAATTGCTATCACCTGAACTAATATTTCATAGAAATAGAAGTTAATATCCAGAAACAGACACAATATGGCCTGATATTTGGTTTATTTTTCAATAAAAATGAATGAAATTACTTTGCAAAAATTGCTACCTCCGTAGATCTGCTTTACAGCTAAACTTGATTTCACAACATTAGTTCTGTTATTTTGGTGTTTATTATCTGCTTTAAAACAATCTGTATTTTCTAAAGCGCTGTAGAAATAAATATGAAGTGCATTGCATTTAATGCAGAAGCTGGAAATCGATACATTTGTTACGTTTTGCATTTTTTGGAGGAAAATAAATAAACCATTTGAGATTGTGTTTATGGCGGCATTTAATTTTTCCTCTAAAATACATAATTAATATACCTGAGCTATTATTTTACAGAAAATGTGTCATACAACGGTAAAAGTTAATATGCAAAAACAAACACAGTACGGACTGATATTTATTTTATTTGACAATAAAAATGAACTAAATTAGTTTACATGTTTACAGTTGGAATTGATTTTCTTTCATAATTGATTTTTGTTTTCAACATAACTGTTATTTTCCTGTTTATTAATATAAATCTGTATTACAACGATCTGTAACGTGACTTACAATGAACCTGAATCAAAAATGCAACCAAATATCCTACACTCTTAAAAATAAATCTGCTTTCTTCACAGCGATGCCAAAGAACCGTCTCTTTCTTACCTTTTTATAATCTGAAGAACCTTCAAAGAAGCTTTTGTGAAACAGTAAAGGTTCTTTATGGAACCATTTAGACAAAAATGTTCTTGCATCGTGAAGCACCTTTATTTTTAAGAGTGTAGTAATTAAGATTGAGTAATGGAAAAACAGACATTATACTTAATATTGTTTGAAACGCAATGTTATGATGGTGAATCTGAGTGTTGTTAGTGTAAAACCCCTCGAAAACATCATCTACAACCACACAAACAAACACGGCGCTCTCACAAAAGCCCTTCTGTTCGCTTCGGCCGATAAATGCGTCATCCGCAGCCTTTGTAACGAAGTAATGCGGAGCGACAATAAATGAAAATCAGTGGTTTGGTGGAGAGAGAGCCTGACCTCCTTCCAAACACACGAGTCGTGACTCAAATCATCAGTCTGAGGAGAGACTCTGCTTTCATCATGTGAACAGAAACACACTGACTGTCCTCGTTTGCCTTCGCGGGCTAATAATAGCGCCGCTCTTCAAAGTTAGCAGAGGACTCGCATTTACATTCGTTACATTCGTTCCAGGAGACGCCCGCAGAAAGTCTGCTGTGTGGAGTCAGGAGAAAGCCAAATACAAATCCTGGAGACCTTTGAGAAATATACATGCTTGATTACAATTCTGATATCAGTGTCATTAGTTTTAACAGATGCAATGAAATATATTGGGGTTTGGGGTCAGTATTGCGTTCATTCGTCAAGGATGCATTAAATCGATGAAAAGTGCCAGTGAAGACATTTATAATCTTACAGCACACTGTAAAAAATGACAGTGAATTTACCCTTTTTTTTTTTGTATTTTTTACGGTAAAATTCCGTAAAAGCTGCCGTTTTTTTACCGTAAATTTTACGGAATTTTTTTTACAGTGTAGATTTCTATTTCAAATGAATGCTGTTCTTGCTGTGAATCCTGAAAAATAAAACGTATCACGGTATCCACAAAAATATTGTGCAGCACAACTGTTTTCAACATTGATAATAATCAGAAATGTTTCTTAAGCAGCAAATCAGCATATTATACTGATTTCTGAAGATCAGGTATATTAACATTATATCAGTTAATGAAATTACGGTATTTAACTGTAAATTTAAGTTAAAACCGTAAAGCCTTTTTTTTTAGTATTTTTTACGGTAAAATTCCGTAAAAGCTGCCGTTTTTTTACCGTAAATTTTACGGAATTTTTTTTACAGTGTAGATTTCTATTTCAAATGAATGCTGTTCTTGCTGTGAATCCTGAAAAATAAAACGTATCACGGTATCCACAAAAATATTGTGCAGCACAACTGTTTTCAACATTGATAATAATCAGAAATGTTTCTTGAGCAGCAAATCAGCATATTAGAATGATTTCTGAAGATCATGTGACACTGAAGACTGGAGTAATGATGCTGAAAATACAGCTGCGCATCACAGAAATAAATTACAGCTTAATATAGATTCACATAGAAAATAGCTATTCTAAATTGTAATAATATTTCACAATTTTTACTGTATTTTTGATCAAATAAACGCAGCCTTGATGAGCAGGAGATACTTTTTGGTTTTTGTTCGTCACCTGCTACCACTGATTTACTTGCTTCTCAATTAACACACATGGTCGAAAGAAACAGAAACATTTCAATTATAGAAAGAAAAACCAAGAATATTTCTGAACTGTCAGGTTTTTTAGAAGCACATGACAAAAATGAACATCCACTCAAACTTGCTTCACAAACGAACGCTTCCAAATCTTTAGCTTCTGTCTGATTGATTTAGAGTTTTTTTTTATCCACGTTTTATTCTCGTGTCTTTCTGCTGTCAGATCTTGATCTAAGCGTCAGAATAACTGCAGTAATATCTCCAGATGAACACTTACTGGACTGAAGCAGCTCAGCTTTACTTGATTCTCCATCAATCATGTTTTAGAGTCTCAAATCTGATCCTCAGGATCTTTTGAGGAGCGTTTGTTTCCAGAAGCTTTACTTTCACTGTTCCTCAGCGGAGGAATGATCTTCACAAGCCTCCAGAACATCTCACATCTTCTGAGGAGCCTTTATTTCTTCAGCTCTCAATCACAGCATTATATGTTTGGAGCATTTACATCTCATCTTACTGAGACAGATTACTGATACACAATCTTAAAAACAAAGCTGCTTCACAGTGATGCCATAGAAGAACCTTTTTGTCTAAATGGTTCCATAAAGAACTTTTAACATCTGAAGAACCTTACTGTTTCACAAAAGCTTCTTTGAAGGTTCTTCAGATTATAAAAAGGTAAGAAAGAGACGGTTCTTTGTGGAACCAAAAATGTGAAGAACCCTTCGAGCACCTTTATTTTTAAGAGTTCAGAGCAACATAAATTAAGCAGTTTTTTCCTCCATATTCTCCATATTCTCGACTATATGAGCCATGAATAAGTCAAATATGATAATCAACAAACTCTATTTTCAATATTTTCAATATTTTC
>NW_015629430.1:173507-184483 GCF_001515625.1 Sinocyclocheilus rhinocerous
GGGTCATATGATGCAATTTCAATTTTTCCTTTCTCTTTGGAGTGTTGATTGGTTTTATATTTATGTAAAGACCACTATGAAGAGCACTGAATTGTATTATTATCTAGGTAGTTATTTATTTGTTTATTATTTATTTATTTGTATTATTCCTACAATGAAAATGTCAGTTTGTAAATGTGTACAATATTGTAAAGTTTATCTTGTATTTTATTTGTTTTAACTCTTTTTAAATTGTTTATTCTTATTATTGTTTTTGTAATTTTATTTTAGTTTGTTTAATTATTTTGGCGGTAAGGGTCATCATGGGGGAAAAGATATAACCTTAATTGTATAAAGTGTTCTGTTAAAGCTTGGAAAAAATTCATATAAAAATATTGTTAGTAATATCTCCGGATGAACACTGGACTGAAGCAGCTCAGCTTTACTTGATTCTCCATCAATCATGTTTTAGAGTCTCAAATCTGATCCTCAGGATCTTTTGAGGAGCGTTTGTTTCCAGAAGCTTTACTTTCACTGTTCCTCAGCGGAGGAATGATCTTCACAAGCCTCCAGAACATCTCACATCTTCTGAGGAGCCTTTATTTCTTCAGCATTATATGTTTGGAGCATTTACATCTCATCTTACTGAGACAGATTACTGATACACAATCTTAAAAACAAAGCTGCTTCACAGTGATGCCATAGAAGAACCTTTTTGTCTAAATGGTTCCATAAAGAACTTTTAACATCTGAAGAACCTTACTGTTTCACAAAAGCTTCTTTGAAGGTTCTTCAGATTATAAAAAGGTAAGAAAGAGACGGTTCTTTGTGGAACCAAAAATGTGAAGAACCCTTCGAGCACCTTTATTTTTAAGAGTTCAGAGCAACATAAATTAAGCAGTTTTTTCCTCCATATTCTCACTATATCAGACTATATGAGCCATGAATAAGTCAAATATGATAATCAACAAACTCTATTTTCAATATTTTCAAATTTCAAAAATTAGATTTTTCTGACTATGATTTCATATTTCAGGCGCTACATGGTTAATATTTTATCTAATATATGAAATCATATTACATGACTCAACGATGCAATGATGCAACACAGAAACTCATGACTGACAAGTTCTTAATCCTGGTGTATAATGAAGTTAAACGAAAGAAGATTTATTCTCACTCCTGCGTCACGATTATGAGGATTAGATGAACATGTTCCTCTCACACGTTCATTCATAACCCCGCGGGCTCGTTTGTTAGCGTGAACGATCTCAGACATTGTAAGCAAAGACAAGCGTTCGCAGATGCATGCTGTCTGAACATGGAAATCGGAGACACTGATATAATCTATATTTCACGGCCATCTGGACATATTACTCAAAGCGCCATTAGGTGAAGTTTTTGCGCAAGCACAAGCATAAACTACTTTAAAACATTTCTGTGCAAGTGATGAAACTCGAGGCCGCTCAGATGTGCTGCGCTTCCCGCATAAATAAATAAAGCCCCATCTGATGTCTATCTAATAATTCCCAACCTCGGTTAAGCGTAAATATGACACGCTGGGGTCTGAAGAGCTAAACGAGGACAACTTTGAAGTTTCCGAAGTTAAATATGGCGTCCCAAATGAGTCTGGTCATTAAGCATGGCTAATTACGCTGCTGCTGGATCACATGGTGCTTTCTGGCCCTCGCTGGATGTCAGAGATCAGTATCGACGCAGATGAACGCCGACCGCAATCCTGCCATATTTATGCAGCATACAGAGAAAAATATAAACACTGTTTCAAAGAAGAAGAATCCAAGGCACTTCTTCTGGTCCAAAAAAGTGAAAAAGCCTTTATTCACATTCTGGGCATCTCAATAAACATTAAAAATGCTTAAAACTCTGCACACTGATGCATCTCGGCCAGAGAAAAATATAAGCACATTTATACTGAAATAAGAATTGTGGTATATAATTAGGGTTGGGCTATATATATATAAATATATTAATAAAAATATAAATATATTATTTTGTTATTATTCCTATCTTTATATATTATTATATATTTTTTAGCAATATTATATATATATATATACATATATTTGTTTCTTTGTTCTAATTTGTTTATTTGTTTCTTTGTTCTTTGTTCTAACTAAAATGTGCTATTTGTTGCAAAGTAGATACAAAATGTTTACTATTAAATAAAATATTAAATCTAGTGAACAAAAATAAATAACATTCAAAATCAAACTGGTACTTAAAGCCAATGTGTAAAACAAATTTAAAAATAAATAAAAGGAAATTAAAAAAAAAACATAAAATATAAAAATGGTACAAAAAAGTACAATCTTCCTACAAACACTTTTGGTTGTTGCAACAAAGAAAGTTAAACAAAACAATAAAACAAATTAGACATCAGCTGTGATAGTCGTGACACACGAGTCAAATGAACTCATCTCATTTGACTCATCTTTATAAGTTTTAATATTATTGGCAATATTCCCTAATAATGTTAGCAAAGATATTGCAATAAAATCGCTAACATTAAATGTATTTTCTGCAGCCCTATATATAATAGAATGAAAACATTTGAAACATTTTGCTTCCAAAAAATGAATTTGTGGATAAATAAATATTATTATTAATAATAATAATAATTATTATTAATATTATTATTGTGATTAGATATCAATATGGCAGCAAAATAATATTAATAATAATTATTATTATTACTATTACTACTAAAATAAAAATTACTAAATAAAAATGTAACTAAAACTTAATAATAATAATATAAAACTTTTTTAAACATTACAACTGTAAAATTAAATATTAATATTTATGTCTTATTTTCTTCATTTTCAAACATTAAACCATTAAGCTTGACGGAAAAACACACAGAGTGCATCTTATTCAGATTCACCCAAATCTCATGTAAACAGTGTTAATAAAACTCTTCTGCGATGGCCAATTGCATTATTATGGATTATGAACTCAATGTATTTGAGTTAAAAACGTCTTAATGCTGGATGTGTTTCAGCTTTTGTCTTCTCCAGATGTTAACTGATGGACTGGAGTGGTGTGGATTACTTGTGGATTATTGTGATGTTTTTATCAGCTGTTTAGACTCTCATTCTGACGGCACCCATTCACTGCAGAGCATCCGTTGCTGACACACTGATGCAATGCTACATTTCTACAAATATAAACTCATCCTAATCTCGGATGAGCACATTTTCAGCAAATGTTAATTTTTGGCTGATGCGAAGTGAACTGTGACTGTTGGCATAAAGTTTACATCTTTGCATGCTTTCAGTCGCATTTATAACCGTGCAAGCGTCGCATTCTGTGCATGTAATGCTTTGATGGCATCTTTTCCCCACCGATGATACAAACGTCCTTTCAGGATGAACGATGCAACGCAAAAACGAGCGAATCCAATGGGAAGTATGAAAACAGCCTGATGCATGATGAAAAGCACGTGAGCTCAGAGCACAAACCAGGTCAAGAGGGGTAAACCCAAAGCAAATCTGTGCGCTCTTTGTTTCATTGACCTGCTGGAATGTTCTCTCTTCAGCCGGTTAAAAGCGACGCTCGCTTTGCTCCAGTTATTACGTTTTTATTAACGCTCAGAGCTGCTCGGATTCGAGCGTCTGATGTGCTTTCTTCATTCAGAAAGCGCTGGATGTGAATCATCAAGCATTGCAAAAAATGAGTCTCTTACTTAGTATTTCAGTCTTGTTTTCTAGTATAGATATCTAAACATTCTTGAATCAAGATGCATTTACCTGACAAGTAAAAAGATTTAAGTATTTAAAATATTGTTAGTTTCTGCTCAAAACAAACTAAAATATCTGCCAGTGGGGTAAGAAAAATAATCTTAATTCAAAGCTAAACAAGCAGACATTTTTGCTTGTTTTAAGGAAAAACTAACAAAACTTTGATATGTTTTTTTGCAGAAAACAAGACATGCTATCTCAAGTCATTTTACTTGTACAGTAAATGCATCTCGATTCAAGAATTTTTAGATATCTATACCAGAAAACAAGACAGAAATACTAAGTAAGAGACTCATTTTTGTGATCAGTGTGATGTCTCCGGCCTCCTCTCACACGTCAGCATCGATCGAGCCAGTGTTTGCTCTGTACAGTGTTTTTAGGGCCGATGGACGAGCGAGCCTGACCTGAACAGACCCCGTCTCCACCTCTCTCCACCCGCTTCGCTTTGTTTTGTCAACAGACCATTTCGCCAGCAATTAAACGCCAGCGTTTTCTAAGAAAGAGCAGCTATTTCAGCTCGTTAAGAAGAAACGCAACCGAATAATGCAGGGTTTTCAGTTCCTCGAATGCCTCCCTGTTGTTTTATACGGTCGCAGTAAAAAACCGGCTGCATGGGAGATATTACAGTAAAAGTACTTCTAGCGAGTCTTGCATTATGCGACTTGTTCAGTGAAATAACTTTAGAGTCGTTTAGAGTAACAGCATGCAATTATTTTCTCTTTTCCTAACAACTATTAACTTTCACGGCAGTCTGGTTTTCATGGGACTGAAGATTCATTCAACTATGTTGACATGTTTTCTGAATTTGGAAAGAAAAAGCAGAGTGACGGAATGGCTTTCTTTTACACATATTATGCATTATATGAGTGTTAAGGGTGGTTGCCAGTGCATTAAAAAATCCCCATCATGTCAAACCCCTAAAGCCAAGAAACTGTAAGTGCATTAACACTAATGGTTTACTTATCTTTTTTTTACTTAAGAGCTTTTGTGTCTGTAGATGTGACTTTGGCTCCTCGATGTGCATCTGTGTGATTTTTTACACCTGTTTTTTTTTTATTCAACAGGTGAAAATGGTGCATCTGATTACTTAAAAAGGCAACAACACATGATATGGGCACAAACGCTGCACGATTTAGGTTAAAAAATATAATTGTGATAACATTTTGGAAATAAAAAGCGATTTAAAAATTATTATAATTATTTATAAAATAAATTCGAATTATTATTAATGATTATTGTTATTATTACTACTACTAAATAAGAAATTCTAAATATAAATATTACAAGCATAGTACTATTATTAAAAATAATAATTACTATCATTAATTTTTGATTAATTATTATAATTATTATTAGTAGTATTATTAAACAAAATATAAAAATTACTTATTACAATTAATAAGAAATATTACTATTGTTTTACTAATAAAAACAATAAAAAATAAAATAATAAAAATTAATAAAATAATATTACTACTGTTACTGCCGCTGCTGCTAATAAAAATTACTAAATGAAAACCAATAAGAAATATTATTACTACGTTAATATTTCACTATACGAAAATATTAATAGAAATTTTACTGTACATTATAATTATAAAATTACAATTGTCATATTTTACATACATTCTTAATTTAGTCATTTTCAAATGTTAAACCATCAACGTTTTATTTTGACATAAAACTGCAGGGAGCCTTTAAAGCTTTAGTTTTGTTGAAAAGTGCTTCTCATGACAAGTTTGTGAAGGCACGTTACGTTAAAGCGACTCAAACATTCAGTGCATTCTGTGATTTTGGTTTTATTTCGATCGATGTGCTGCAAGACGACACACACACGCTGAACTCTAATACTCAGCTGAAGCCATTTCATCACACTATGACAATGAGAAATGAATCATTCGCTTGGAGTCGAAACATAATTTCCTCCGAAATTTCCCATGGGTTTTTCACAGTGGTAGTATTTCTGATGAGTAAGGTTTGTGATTAACATCACTTTGAAAAATAAAGTTGTAAGGAGTTTGTCAACTTGATACATGCAGCAACTAACATCCTAAAAACCGTCTGAGGTCTGACTGCATGTAATTTATACAGCAGACATGATTGTGTCTTCCAGTAATGTTGACCACAGACCTTATTTCACTCAAAAAACACAAAAACCTAGGAAATTCCCAAAAGACTGCTGCATTAGGCCCATTTGCCCAAGAAAAACCTTTTTAACTTATATTTAGTGTATTATACTTTCTTTTTGTTTTACTTTTCTCTTCTGTACAGCACAGTGGTCAGCTCTTGTTGTGTTTATTTGTGCTTTATAAGTAAATAAATTAAATGATGAAATTGACGTTTACAAAAACAACACCAAACAGCGCTCAAAAACCAGTGTCAAGCGAAGAACGGCATGAGATTTGATCACTTATTTATCAATTAATATTTATGCACATGGAAGAAAAAAAACCGGATCCTGTTCAGTAACTGAAAAACGAGGTGAAGATATAAAAACCCACACGAACACAATGCACTCCAGACGTGTCCGAGAGCTACGAATGTCCACTATTTGTCACGTCAAACAATCCTGTCCTTTAACAAATAATTTTCCGCACATGTGGAAATGATACAGTCTGTGAGCAAAGTTCACGCCGCGTGAGGTTTCGTCGCTGCATGTAGTAGGTACCATCAATCCTTTTGATTTATTAGATCTTACAGCGGTCACAGAGCCCCATTTACACAACTTCTGTAAGCTGATATCTATATATACAGCGTGCTGGATGTGTTCCAGATGTCCTCAAACAGCACCACATCATAAAAACCTGTATTTCCAGATCTCATACTTCAGCCTGGGACCTGGAGGCTTTTACAACCCTAATTACATCCACTTGATGGTGTTGATAACAAAGTCAGCCAGTGATATCCTGTAATGCACTGCAGTTTTATTATAAATGGGGGACTCGGACTTGAAAAATTCCAGCGCTGCTTTAACATCCAAATATTCCCGAAGCGATGGAGAACAGTTCATGCAATTCCTGCTGCGGTTGCGCCGTCTTTAACATTTACAGTTATGCATCGCATAAATCTGTTATCCAAAGCGCCCACGGTACATTTATAAGTTATGTGCTTTATAAGCACGTGCATTTCCTAGAAATCAAACCTGAGACCTCAAAACTTTTGAGCTGCAGGAAAAGCTAGAAAGGACCATGTGACACTGAAAACTGGAGCGATGATGCTGAAAATACAGATTTGCATAACAGAAATGAATAACATAGAAAACTGTTATTTTGAATTATAGTAATATTTTACAATTTCAATGTATTTTTGATCAAATAAAGGCAGCTTATTTAGTTCAAAATGCATTCAAGGTACAGTATACATTTTTATGTTTAGTAGTGCTGTCAAATGATTAATCGCGATTCAAAATAAAAGTATTTGTTTACATAATATATGTATATGTGTGCTGTGTATATAAATAGACACACATGCATGCATATATTTAAGAAACATATGTTATGTTTATATATTAAATATATTTTTATATAAATTAAATTACATTACTATAAATATATACATGTAGATATGTTCTAAATATATACTGTATGTGTGTGCATTTACTTTAACATTTACAGTTATGCATCGCATAAATCTGTTATCCAAAGCGCCCACGGTGCATTTATAAGTTATGTGCTTCATAAGCACGTGCATTTCCTAGAAATCAAACCTGAGACCTCAAAACTTTTGACCTGCAGGAAAAGCTAGAAAGGACCATGTGACACTGAAGACTGGAGCGATGATGCTGAAAATACAGATTTGCATCACAGAAATGAATAACATAGAAAACTGTTATTTTGAATTATAGTAATATTTTAAAATTTCAATGTATTTTTGATCAAATAAAGGCAGCTTATGTAGTTCAAAATGCATTCAAGGTACAGTATACATTTTTATGTTTATTAGTGCTGTAAAATGATTAATCGCGATTCAAAATAAAAGTATTTGTTTACATAATATATGTATATGTGTGCTGTGTATATAAATAGACACACATGCATGCATATATTTAAGAAACATATGTTATGTTTATATATTAAATATATTTTTATATAAATTAAATTACATTACTATAAATATATACATGTAGATATGTTCTAAATATATACTGTATGTGTGTGCATTTATATAAACATAATAAATATACACAGTACACACACATATATTGAGTAAAGAAAAACTTTTATTTTGGATGCGATTAATCGCTTGACAGCACTAGTTTTTATTCATTACAGTCATTATGATCATGCATTCCCAAAAGCAACTACATATTTTCCAGTTTAAGGGCCTTTTGAGTCACAAATGTTACGAAATGTGAATGACTTGAAATCAGGGTTATTGCAGTTAACTAAAACTGAAACGAAAACTAAAACTAAAAATCTTAAAAAATAGTTATTTGAAATAAAATAAACATTAACTGAAAAAAAAGTTTCGTTTAACTATATTAGGAATTGGGGAAAAAAATGAATAAAAACTATATAACTACTAAAAATGGCAAAAACGGAAAATCACTGAAAAAAATGCAAACAAAATATACAAATAAAAACTGCTTCAAAATATTTATAAAAACTACAGCATCTTAATAATACTAAAATGACACCGTTTGAAACTACATTAAAAACTAATGTTTACACAGTTTGACTAGTTTTGACATTTTATTTTTTTTTTAAATTATTTTAGTTTGCTATTTTAGTATATCAAGTTAAACTAAAAGAAAATGATAATTTTTGTTTGTTTGTTTGTTTTCACGTTTATTTCAAATAACAAAAATTGGTTTATGGTTTTAGTTACTATAATAACCCTGATTCAAACTGACTAAACAAAGTAGTGTTACTTTTTAAGACAGTTTTAGTGTTACTTTTTAACAGTTGAGAGAACCTAAAACTCTGACGTGTGTGTGTTGAATTTTTAAGTTTTCTCAACAATTCCTTTTTACAGTGCTTTTTTTTAGTTATTAGGCTTCGCTAGGGTTTTCAGAGTAAAGCTTGGAGCAAATAACAAATAAGACACGGACAAAAAACAGATCCACAAAGCTTACAGACCAAAAACAAAGTGTTGATCGTAAGTTTTCCTTGTCTTACATCCCACCCTGCTTTAAACAGAGTGCAAGAATGCGGCGAATATTTCACACCGAGCTGAGTAATTACAGCCTGCGGGATATTTATTACTATCATTATTTCAGCTCATATTTACTGTGGGAACAAGAAGCAAACTTGACGTTTTTAGATCCAAGGTCTGCGGTTTCACAGAAGTGCTGAATCCTCAACGGAGACAAGTTCTTGTACTTGACAGCTTCATCTACAGAATCCAGGGTTAAGCCGTGTGCTGAAAAAAACTGAAATTTAAGAGGCTTAAAAGTGGCGGTAATAGAAGTCGAGCTCCCCAATACCAGCCTGAACCTTAAAAAGCGCTGCTCGTAAATCAGTCTTCGAAACACAGGGAGAACATCATAAAAGCACATTGTGAAAATGGCTAATGTTGATGCTTTGAAACGTGCCACCCAGAGCTGCGATTTATCAACAACAACAACGTGTCCTCGCTTCACAGCCGAGCTGTCTCTGGAAAACTGCTTTCAAAATAAAAGAGGAAAAACAAAAGTTGATAGGGCTTTTAACAAGATTTCATCCGAAGCGTCTGGTGAGGTCCTGGATTTCTATCCCGCAAATTAATGACACCAGCGTCAATAAATCAAGAATGCACACCAACAGAATACAATTGTTTGTAAGGCAACACAAACAAAGCCGCGAGACGGCACACATGGTAATATTTAACAGCTCTGATGTACGTCAGTCTAGATATTAATCCTAAACGTGTTGAAATGCTTTCTGTCGGCTGATTACGCCTCGCTAATAAAACGCGTATAATGTTTGGGTGTGTGAATGAGCTGCTGGTTTTCTGCTCCGCGTTTGTTTTGCACAGCCACACGTGCAACTTTAAGGCCCAGAACATGCTCTACACTCTTAAAAATAAAGGTGTGTGAAAGGTTCTTGCCAAAGAACCATCTCTTTCTTACCTTTTTATAATCTGAAGAACCTTCTTTCGCCACAAAGGACCTTTTGTAAAACTTCTTCAGATTCTTTTTGGAACCATTTATACAAAAAAAGGTTCTTCTATGGCATCGTGAAGCACCTTTATTTTTAAGAGTGCACAGGAGTACGAGAAACTCTTTCATGCTTGGTTTTGCATGTTATTTTGCTCTAAAATGCATGAGCGTGCCGTTCATAATGCATAGAATGTACATGTGTCTGCAATGCATGGACCAAACTTGTGTGTGTGTGTGTTTGCATACTAGTGTGTTTCAAGCCTGAGGGATGCATGCATTAAAACAGCGTGCATTAACTCCAAAAATGTTGCAAATGCTTTAATTAATCAATTGTTTCAAAACCGACATTGATTTAACTGTTGCTAACAAACAATATGTTCTAAAAAATGTTATTTCTGAATGCTCTCTGAAAGTTCCGTTTTTCCAAAGGTTTCAAAGACGTTTTAAAATGTGTTTATACGAATGTTAAGAGAACATTAGGTTTTGGAATTTTTCAAACATTATGGGAACGTTACTTTTGAATGTTCTTTGAAAGTTCTGAAACCAGCAGTAACATTTGAAAAATGTCAGATAAACATATAAACAACAAAAGATTTCAAAAAATGTTTTATGAACGATGCATAAATATTGTCTTTGTGCTAATGTTATGAGAATTATTAAAGACGAGAGAACTTTGAGCAAACATTCTATTAATGTTACTGTTAACTTCAAGAGAATCTTGTCAGAAAGTTCTGAGAGCGTTCCCTGTTAGCTAAAAATGTGCTGTGCATCAAACACTAAAACTAAACGAAATGCATTCAAATTTAAATATTGATAACTCATAAGTTATAAAAACGTTATTTTTTTCAATGCTCTCTAAACGTTCAGTTTTTAAATGTTTTAAAAACATTATTTCTTGGTTATGTGAATGTTAAGTGAACATTCAGTTTTATCATTTTGTGAACATGAGTAACCAAAATGTTAACCAAAGTTCTGGGAATGCGTTGTACATCAAAACCTAAACTACTTTTAAAGGGGTCATATGATGCGATTTTCAAGTTTTCCTTTCTCTTTGGAGTGTTACAAGCTCTTGGTGCATAAAGAAGATCTGTAAAGTTGCAAAGACTAAAGTCTCAAATCCAAAGAGATATTCTTTATAAAAGTTAAGAGTCAGCCAC
>NW_015629430.1:184747-188710 GCF_001515625.1 Sinocyclocheilus rhinocerous
AAGGTTCATTTTGGGGCTATTTCATGACTTTTCATATTCTTACACTTTGAACATGCTTTAAAGTTGAGTTGTCTTTGCTAAAGAATTGTCTTTCGTCAAGAAATGCTGTCAGAATGTGAGAGGATGGGTTTTATACAAACTATGTGCAGAAATGCATGATTTGGAATGGCAGTTTTTATCAGAAAATTACATTTTTTCCAATTCACGATGCATATTGTTTCAGAGCAGCTTTGTAGAATTAAACAAGATTAAACAAATCTTAGATTAGTAAACATCACATATTTAAGCAGATGCAATACTATATTAAAACAACGATGATATGTTGTGATCATAAGGATAAGAATAAAGATACGCGCTTTTTTGTAGGGCTGCACAATTTCGCCAAAAGTTTGTAAAATATATATATCAGTAGCGCTATTAAATAGTAATAATACTACTAATAATTATACTTTTTATGAATGAAATTTTTATATTCCAATGGCTAAAATGATTACTATTAACAAATGTTGAAAGCAATGATAACATGCTGCGATCATAATGATTACAAAATGTGAGCCTGCAGCACAAAAGCAGTGTTAAGTCGCTGGGGTATATTTGTAGCAATAGCCAACAATACATTGTACGGGTCAAAATTATACATTTTTCTTTTATGCCAAAAATCATTAGGATATTAAGTAAAGATCATGTTCCTTGAATATATTTTATAAATGTCCTACCGTAAATATATCAAAACTTAATTTTTGATTAGTAACATGCATTGCTAAGAACTTCATTTGAACAACTTTAAAGATGATTTTCTCAATATTTAGATTTTTTTGCACCCTCAGATTCCAGATTTTCAAATATTGTCCTATCCTAACAAACCATACATCAATGGAAAGATTATTTATTCAGCGTTCAGCGTTATTTATGATGTATAAATCTCAATTTTGAAAAAATGACCCTTATGGCTGGTTTTGTGCTCCAGGGTCACATATAAGCAAAAAATAATGTGATTAAAAAAATACAGGTTTGCTGTGCTTGTTTGTGCAATAATTATAATTTTTAGAATTAAAATGTATAATTCTGTTTACTGATTATTACTGTTATATAAAACACTAAAAACAAAATAAGAAATATTACTATTTGTAATGCCAAGCCAGCAGAGGGAGCCCTCACCCGAGTACTGACTGTGTTCCACTCCCTCTGCTTCCTCTACACTCATTTCCTGTTTGGTTCCTTTATCGCCAGAGACTGTGCTCATGCTCATCGCGAAGTATTGCCAGTTAAACCTGCCTTACCAAGCGTTCTCTATTGTGATTCTGATTGCCTGTTCAGTGTATGATTCTGCCTGTTTACCGACCTAACGTTTACCTGGATTATTCCCCTTGCTTAGTTTGCCTGATCGGACGGATGTGTGTGTTTGGACCTTTTGCCTGCCTGTTCACTTTAGCCTTCTGGATTGCCCCTGTAAGTGTTGTTACATTGGATTGTCATTCTGGTTTCGACCTTCTGCCTGCCTTGACGTTCCTGTTCACTGAAACTGTCCTCAATAAACTCCCGCACATGGATTCAGACTCCGCCTCAGCGTCCTCATTACACTATTATAATTTTACTATTATTAAAAATTACTATTATTATTTCATGGCAAAAAATAAAAAATATATAATTTTATTTTACATTATAAGAGTAAAATTACAATACTGATAAATACATTAAAAATACTGTAAATAAAAAATACAAATACTGTAAATACAGTTGTCTTGATTTCTTCATTTTTAAATGTTAAAACATCTAACATTTTATTCCTTAAAGCTTCTCTTTTGTTCATAAGTTCCTCTCATTACAAGACGGTCAGTGCATGTTTCGTTCGTTTGACCATGAGCTGCTCGCGTGCAAATGAACACAGTGCCGCGCTTCACTCTGAAACACACAGTGCATATATTTATTTAAATTGCAGCCTTTTTTGGTTTATTTTGATTAATCACGCAGCCCCAATACAACCTTTGCTCTGTCTTTCTGGACGGTCATCAAACCGGAGCACAGACAACTTCAGTGGTCAGTGACTCGCATCCTTCAGCTCGAAGAGGAACTGGAATGTGAAGAGGTTTCATTGCTCTCCTAGGAAATTCGTTTGCACAGTTACTTTAACAATTTTCTGAAGAAAATGGTGGTTTGTCTGTGTGCTGTGGGTGACTGCCAATGCATTCCTACGCAGCTTCTGAGGTGTTAAGAGTGTCTTTTTAGCACTGCTTAAAAATAAAAAAACACTTTCTAACCCGTTCATCTGAAGCACAAATGCTGTAAATTGCAAGCCAAAGTTTAAGGTTAAGTATGAATTTGCACCACTAATTATCCGTCTATTCTCTCAAATCAGTCTCTTTAGCAGGCAATTAGCTTATCTGAATTAAACCTGAATGCAAATCCCAGATCTCTGATTCGTTGCAATGACAGCTGAGACGGTCAGATTTCTCAGATCCTCGATTCTGTGATTTCTCCCGTAATCCGGTCGTTTTTGTGATTCGTAACTTTAAGCTGGCGAAAGAGCCACTCATCTAACGAGTAAAACCGTGTGACTGACAGCCAGAAAACATAGTTGGCAAACACATTAAAGGAAGATATTAACCCGGTTTTCTTGTTAGAAAGAGGCCCTTCGACTGCGTCAGCACAACAGGATTTTACAGATGAGTTTTTGCTGCATTTTTCTTGCGCAGTTCCAGCATACATCAGCCCTGAAGGCTTTCAAATGTTGTAAATCGTCCTGTAAATACTGTGGTGGATTCCGGCCCGGGATCTGTCTTTTAAAGCAGTTACACCCCTGAAACCTCTTAATAGATGACTGTCTGACCTTACATAACCCGATTTGCACTCTGCTGCAGCGGCGCTCTACCTCGTTTTGCGGCGCGGGGTGAATTTAGGTCGCTCTGTGTCAAAATAAAAACGCGGCTTGGTTCCTAGCATCAGCTCTTTGATATTACTTAATCAACCTTGAGTGAGGACAGCTTCACAGTCACCGGTGGAGCATGAACCCCGTTGAGAACGGATCAGAGCGCGGGAGGATCCTCTGCCAGAGCGCAGCATAAGAAAGAAAAAGCAACTGCACAAAAGGAAAAAAAAAGGCTCTGTCCTAGATTGCACTCTGGCGCCGCAGGAGTTCGGAATCTCGCTGAAATCGTCAGTCGCTGCAGGAAGCGAGTTGAGAAGCGAGTTAGACTACTTACTTGGCAATGATCATGCTAAAAAATACACTTAGCTAAAGTCATTTATAGAGCATCGAAAGTATGCATTTTGCCATTTAATTTTTGCAATAAAAGCATCACTGTTAATAATGCTCATCATGGTTAGTGTTATTGTGATTTGAAAAAACACTCACAGACCTGAGACACATCCAGGGAAAACCACCCACAGTACACTATAGCAACCACACAGCAACACACCAAAAACACCATAGCAACTGCATAGCAACCAACACACAAAAACACTTAAAGAGCTTAGCAGCTGCATAGCAACACACTAAAACACCACAGAAATTGCATAGGCAACACACTTAAATACCATAGCAACTGAAAAGCAACACACTAAAAGCATTTAAATACTATAGCAACTGCATAGCAACACACTAAAAACACCAAAACACCATAGCAACTGCACAGCAACACACTAAAAACACTTAAATACCATAGAAACTACAACACAACACTCTAAAACACTTAACTACATAGCAACTGCATAGCAACACACTAAAAACACAAAAACACCATACCGACTAAATAGCAATGCACTAAAAACACAGAAACATAACAACTGCACAACAACGCACTAAAACACTTAACTACCATAGCAACTGCATAGCAACACACTAAAAACACAGAAACACCATAGCAACTGCACAGCAACACACTAAAAACACCATAGCAACTGCATAGCAACACACTAAAAACACCAAAACACCATAGCAACTGCACAGCAACACACTAAAAACAC
>NW_015629430.1:188993-202578 GCF_001515625.1 Sinocyclocheilus rhinocerous
ACGAGTAATATATAATGTATTACATTTTGGAAGTAACTTGCCCAACACTGATAGCGACACACTAACAACGGCATAGTAACACATTAAAATACTTAAATGCCATAGCAACTGCATAGCAACACATTAAAACTGCATAGTAACACACTAAAATACCATAGCAACACAATAAAAACTGCATAGCAACACATTAAAAACACTTAAACACCATAGCAACCGCATAGCAACACACTGAACGTAGAAAATATACAGCTAAATATAAAGCTAAAAAAATATAAAGCTAGTTTTCAAAGCTAAATCTGCAACAATGTGACTCATTCTGGCTAATTTTAGAATTTGATCAATTCAGTGAAATGTAATTTAATTTTATTTTATTTTATTGCAATTATTTTTATAATTTTATAATGTTTAATGCTAGAAAACAACACAAATCAGGATCCAAACGCAGTTTTCAGACATGTCCCAAATTTACATAAAACTTATTCAGAAGAACAGCACAAGAGTAAACTCACACGTGCCAGTGACTGGACAAGATCACAAAACGATCGCAATTATTTCAAGTTGTCTGTCCTGTTTTAACACTCTCTATCCCCCTTTACGTTAGCATGGATATGGGATAGAGTTAATGGATTATCTAAACAAGCTTAAAGGAATACTCTAGGACCATGTTTGCTATAAGTGTGGCACAAAGCTAATCTAATTAACAGCGTACTAAACTCATATTATTGGATAAATTAGACTAGTTAGTGTGTAAACCAAAATGACATTTAAAAATAAAAAAATATGACTGTATTTATTATTTAAACAAATGCATCATTATTTGAAAAACAAACATTTTCAAATTTAAAAAAACTACCTAATTATACCAGTTTTTTTTAACTTCTTAAATGTTTTGAAATATGAACTAAAACACCTTTCTTTAGAATGACCTCGAAACATTGTAGAGTCTTAACAAAATATACTGTATTTCTGGTAATCATATCTGATGAAATCACGGAATCCAGTCATAAAAATAGAATTTTATGTATAACGCGGAATGTCACTGAATTTGTCAAAGTTTGAATGAATTAATCAAAAGCAGGCCATTACACTTAAATCGAATCGCAAAATCAATTTAAATGTGGATTCTTTATGTTCTGTGCGTCTCTGTGTGAATGAATGCCGCAGACGCGCAGTTTTGTTTACTACACACATACTGTGACAGTGTTTTCACCGTCTGCCGTCTCACTAAATGAGGACATAAATACATGTACAAAATCTCCAGAACTGCTCTGAGAGTCACTTCATGAGCATTTGACCGTTTCATTTGAGATAAATTATTTCATATACACTCAGAAACTTGAAAGAAAGGTATTCATGGCAACCCGACAAAATAAAAGTTCGGTTTAACTTGAAGACATTGTGCCAGAAATATATTAGCCTACTATTGTTCAGTAGAATGTACTACTACTAAAATTATTAAAACTTTATTTTTTAAGGAATAATTGGTAACACTTTATTTTAAGGTGTCCTTGTTACACATTACATGTATTTACTATTATAACAACAATTAATTCTGCATAATTACATGCAAGTAACCCCAAGCCAAACCTTAATCCTAACCCTAACCATTTAGTAAGTACATGTAGTAATTAATATTACTCCCTACTTAAATGTGTAATTACACTGTAACAAGGACACCTTAAAATAAAGTGTAACTGAATAATCATCTTCCCTGTTTAAATTTTAATAGTAAATCCCTGTTGTTTGCCCAAAAAAAGTTTAATTTTTCTGATAACCAGAAAATTTTATGAAAAAAATCATAAGGCTATTGTAACAATCATTTTGAATAAATTAAGCTGTTGTTATGCATTGAAATAATTAGACATGTTAAAACACAGAATTTGGTAACAATAAAACATATGGTGAGAAAAAATAAAAAACGTCACAGGGCCCTAAACATGCAATTTTTGTCAAACTTTTAATAAATTGATGTGAAGTTGTATAAGTTTTGTGATTTTTTCTATGCTTTTTGATTAATAAAATTTAATTTAACCATTAAAAAAGGAGTCCAGAAAAATTAAAAACGGAAAAAAACGGAATCCAGAAAAATTCAAACGGAAAAAATGGAATTTGGAAAAAATGAAATGGATTTCATAGGGCCCTACGTAACACACTATTATCTGCACCTGTTCATGACAAGATAATACGTTATGATAAAACACTGTCGTCCTTCCATCAAATTGTTTTTTTCTCCATGTAAGAAAGATGACCGTTTGATGGTGGTCATGCCTTCGCTTGAAGACGCACAGCTAGAAAATATCACACATTCCCAGAGGTTCAAAACGTGGCAGTTTAATGATTTCGAGAGAAGGCATGATGTTATCAGCTTATGTTGAAGGAGTTTAAGGGTCTGTGCGTGTTGACGGTGAACCCCGGAGACCCTGGCTGTCCTAGATTGACTCCTGAAACTTTCACCATCCCCACTAAAGTACTTCTGGACTTTGCTTTGCATAGACAAACAGAATTCATTCCCTTCTGTTTAACTCGGGCCAACCGAGGGACAGTGTGGCCTTCCTCTTAAAAAATGGTTGTCGTAATGACTTGACCCGCATTACGGTCACGCCTGACTCACAGTAAACGGCGATCCTCGCTTTCCGATTAACCCGATGTAGTGCACGGCTCTTATGCAACCCGTGTATTGCTGACTAAATGATTGATTGCATCCAACAAAGTCAAGAACGATCACAGCGTTCACACAGGACATTACACAAAGAGAGTTTCAAGATGCTGTTAAACGACGAGTAACTAAATCACTGTTAAGAAAAAGGTTTCTCATGGGAAAAAAATGGGACACAAAAATACATTTACACTTGCTAAGTTTTGGAACAGATCTATCAACATAATGTAATAATTTGTGTTCAAACTGTCAACACACATACATGTGCTATTAAACGAACTGAACAACAATAACAATTTACTTAGCCGTATCCTAGCGTTATCAGAGCGTTCTACTAACACTTTTATCATTTCAGGAACCATTTGCACAGTAAATGTACAAAACAGTTAGATGAAGCATGACGGAAAAGAAAATCTTGAAAATCTTGAAGTTTCTCATGGAACAAAATGTGGCACAAATGCCAAAGAGGAAATGCATTTGCATGAATCAACAAGCCATTTGCTAAGTTTTGGAACAGATCTATCAACTCAATGTACCTTCAAAATGTTTCATAATTTGTGACCCTGGAGCACAAAAGCAGTCTTAAGTTGCTGGGGTATATTTGTAGCAATAGCCAACAATACATTGTATGGGTCAAAATGATAAATTTTTCTTTTATGCCAAAAATCATTAGGATATTAATTAAAGATCATGTTCTATGAAGATATTTTGTAAATTTCTTTGTTTTTGATTAGTAATATGCATGGCTAAGAAATTCATTTGGACAACTTTAAAGATGATTTTCTCAGTATTTTGATATATTTTGAATTTTTTTTTGCACCCTCAGATTCCAGGTTTTCAAATAGTTGTATCTCGGCCAAATATTGTCCGATCCTAACAAACCATACATCAATGGAAAGCTTATTTATTAAGCTTTCAGGTGGTGTATAAATCTCAATTTCGAAAAATTGACACTTAAAGGGGTCATATGATGCTGTTAAAAAGAACATTATTTGTGTATTTGGTGTAATGAAATGTGTTTATGCTGTTTATGCTCTATGCCCCGCCTTTCTGAAACGCGTCGATTTTTTCAAAGCTCATCGTTCTGAAAAGCGAGGTGTGCTGTGATTGGCCAGCTATCCAGTGCGTTGTGATTGGCCGAATACCTCAAGCGTGAGACGGAAATGTTACGCCCCTCACCATACTGTGATGATGCCCTGTCCGGCCGGAGCGACGAGACAAAAACATTAAAACCCATTACAAACGAGGCATTTGTTGCATCCAGTGGGGACATAATTACAGATTATAATGACTTATACTGTCTTTTTACGCGTTGCATTGCGCCGCGTAAACATAAAACCCTGTCTGCATTTGTGATCAGAGAAATGACAAACAACAAGTGCTAACGTTAATCCACACTTTAAGACTGGTTTTGTGCTCCAGGGTCACATTTGTGTTCAAACTACGACAATGCGTACATTTACTATTAAATAAACTGAACAACAATAACAATTCACTTTGTTGTATATCTAAGCGTTATTATAGCATTCTTAAGATACTTTTTTATTTTATTTTAGGGGTCATTCATAAAGGACAAGTAAAAAAGTTACTAACTTTAATACTGTTAACAAAAAAGTTTCTCATGAAGCACAAAAGCCAAAGAGGGATGCATTTACATGAATTAACAAGTGACTTTCTAAGTTTTGGAGCAGATTTAACCACAATTGTGGTTAAACTGTGTCAATTCATGTACATCTACTAATAAATGAACTAAACAAAAATTCACTCAGCCGTATCCTAGCATTATCAGAGCATTCTTCTCACACTTTTATAATTTTAGGAGCCATTCATACAGGACAAGTACAAAACAGCTAGGTGCAGCATGACACAAAAGAGCAAAACTTAAAAAAAAAAAAAAAATTAAAAGCAACTTAAATACTGTTAATTAAAAAGTTTATCGTGGAAAGAAATGGGGCACAAAAGCCAAAGAGGGATGCATTTACATGAATTAACAAGTGACTTTCTAAGTTTTGGAAGAGATCTATCAACTTGATGTTGCCTTAAAACATTTCATAATGCATTTAAACTGTAAACACACATTTACTATATAACAAACTGAACAACAATAACAATTCACTTGGTTGTATCTTAGAAAAAAAACATCGTTTTTTTTATGCATTTGTCAATTTTAAGATTGTGGGCAATTTGGTGCACTTTGTCTATTTGTCTATGTAAACTTCAATTCCAATACGTATCTTTAAAAAGTTTTTTTCTCCGCTTCAGCAGCTCTTACACCGAAACTTAAGAGTTGTATTCCTGTCTAAATTTTGAAGGCTTTTACTGAGGGGTTTGTTCATATAGCATTCGCCTGGTTTTATTTGGCCTTAAAGGAACAAAACAAGGCACAAAAGCCAGAGAGGAATGCATTTACATAAATCAACAATCAACTTACTAAGGTTTGGAACAGATCTATCAACATGATGTACCCTCAAAACGTTTCGTAATTTGTGTTCAAACTGTGTCAACATTTACTATCACACCAACAATAACAAATGGCTTTGTCATATGAATCTTAGCGTTATCAGAGTGAGATAAGACTTACAGAAGCTCACAAACAAGCACTCGCTCACATTTAGGCAAACATATCCAACATTTCAAAACCGCATAACTACAAAAATACAAAAAACAACATGTCCCTACAAATGCACGTGACGCACAATGACGTATTTGAGCACACTATGCTCTGGTTGAGAGCAGGAGGATGGCGGGAGAGCACGTCGTTCATCAGGACTGACGTTTTGGCGGCGTTTCAAGAGGGAACTCCAATGGCATGGTTGGGCTCGATGCCCACAGGGAAACACTTATCGCTCGCTTTCATCTCACAGCTGCGGGCGGCTATCGCATGCATCACACATTCCCACATTATCCCACCTCTAAAACCATCTAGACTGATGCATTTTAGCAGAAACCTACAGCTGACCATCTGATTCTCAATTAAAATCACAGACGACAGCATTTCTGGAAACATAAGGCAATACAGAGCTCGGGAATCAGATGGAATCATTTAGACATTTAGCAGACGCTTTTATCCAAAGCGACTTACAAATGAGGACAATGGAAGCAATCAAAACCAACAAAAGAGCAATGATATGCAAGTGCTATAACAAGTCTCAGTTCTGTCATGACAACTCTCAGAGGGATTGGCTTGGTAATGTACATGATAATGTTAATGTATTTGGTCTTGGCGGAATAGATCTTCTACGCTGCTGCTGCGGCAGAGCAAGTACCGAGACTTGCTATACTGCCAATACATCCACAACATGCTGCTGTGAGCATGTAAGAAATACTGCTGCCTATCGGACTGCGCCATCTAGAGTTTCATGCCAGAACCCTGTATTTAGCTTAACACAGTACATGTAGCAATTTTTTTTATTTATTATTATATAATAAATAAAAAGAAAATGAATAGAATAGAAAAAGAATAGAGCAAGCTAGTGTTAGAGTTAGTGTTTTTTTTTTGTTAATTGTATAATAAATAAAAAAGAAAACAAATAGACAGAATACAAAAACGATAGAGAAGCTAGTGTTAGTGTTCAACGTGATCTCATGATAATTCGTATGTATTTTACGTAACGTGGTTCTATAAAACATACATTTACAATGATAAAAATGCATTGATACGAATATCTTAATGATATAAAAGATACGTAAATATTTGTACGTTTTTTAGCTAAAAATATGTAGCGATTTGTACGTTTTAAACGTTGAAATACGTCTAAATTGTACGTTTTAGCATTAATAAAATGTACAAAAATGTACGTTTTGTGCTTGTAAATGTTACGTATTAATACCTACGTATAAACATGAGACCAGGCTGTAGTGTTACAAGCAGTTAGTAAATGAATATATTGCAAGTCTAAAAGAGGCAATTAAAAAAAAAAAGAATAGAATTAGAATAGAGAGTGCTAGAGTTAGAGGGTCATATAAAGATGGAAGAGAAGTGTATTTAGCTGATTCTTGAAGTTGGGCAGGTCATTCCACCAGGAGGGAACATTTAATGTAAAAGTCCGTGAAAGTGATTTTGTGGCTCTTTGGGATGAACAATAAAGCGACGTTCACTTGCAGAACGCAAGCTTCTAGAGGCACATAACTCTGAAGTAATGAATTTAGGTAAAGGGGTGCAGAGCCAGTGGTGGTTTTGTAGGCAAACATTAATGCCTTGAATTTTATGCGAGCAGCTACTGGGAGCCAGAATCAGATCTCAAAACTTCCAAAAAAGCATGTATTGAAACCAAACTGCAAAACTAGTTAACTTTATGGCAATAACCAAAATTCCCATCCTCATATCTACACATAAATTACACATAATCACCTACTTGTCATAATAATAGTGAGAAAAACAGAGGAATGCTCTGTTATTATTATGCTATTAATATTAGTTATTACTCCAGTCTTCAGTGTCACATGATCTTCAGAAATCAGTATAATAGTGATAGCAAAAGTGATAGCAAAGATTTATATTGTTAGAAAAGATTTATATTTTGAATAAATGCTGTTCTTTTTAATTTTTTATTCATCAAAGAATCCTGAAAAAAGTATCGCAGTTTCCAAAAACATATAAAGCAACACAACATGATAATTCTAATAATAAATCAGCATATTAGAATGATTTCTGAAGATCATGTGACACTTTATACTGGAGTAATGATGATGGAAATTCAGCTTTGCATCACAGAAATAAATTATATTTTAAAGGATATTAAAATAGAAACCATTATTTTAATCATGTGACACTTTATATATAGTGGAGGATGATGGAAATTCAGCTTTGCATCACAGAAATAAATTATATTTTAAAGGATATTAAAATAGAAACCATTATTTTATATTGTAATAACATTTTGCAAGATTACAGTTTTTTTCTGTATTTTTGATCAAATAAATGCAACCTTGATGAGCAGAAGAGATTTCTTTAAAAACATTACAAGTCTTACTGATCCCACACTTTTAACCGGTAGTGTATATATATATATATATATTTCTTTAAATGTAAAGTTATTTTTTAAAGTCTGTCAGAAACATTTCTCCTCAAAAAGCCCAAAACTCCTCTACTTTGCAATTAACCACCAGGAAATTTTCCTTCCGTCTTAACCAGAAATCCGAGTAAATTACATCACATAAAATTAGGTCTCTGCACGTCGTCGTCTTGGTAGCGAGTGCTCAAAGTGTACGGTGTTAATCGTTAATGGACGTGCCCTCAAACGACACCGAGCCTTCATTCACACGATAACGAGAACTTCGTCAGGCGTTTACTAGAGAAGTAGACCTCCTTACCGAGAACTAGTTAAGCCTGAGCATTACCCTCATTGCTATTTTTAGCGACGTGAAAGGTGTTTGGATTGTCTGTGTTATGTTTAACGGTCTGATTAAGTGCAAGTTGTCAAAACACTCCACTGGTTACGTAATGTGAGTTTAACTCAGCGAGACATGTAAGGAAAACCCATTGAAATTGTTTAACTTACTGTACATTTAATACACTCCTCAATACCCCACATTCCAGTTTAGAGCCTCTTTCCAGGAATAGGGATCTGATAGCATGCCTCTTATTGGCTTTGACCTTAACTGAGCGCTCCTTGACTTTATTAAGGTGGCTTTACAAGGCCAGGAGAAGCGGAATAGCTCCAAGGAGAGCATTTATACAGCCAGACTTCTCTGACAGAATGGAGAAGAAACTAAAACGGTCACATTTGCAACCAAAAATATTCATTTGTGAGTGAAGTTTTTGCTGAGATAACCACTGGCGACTTTATAAAATGTACATGTTATGACTACAAAATCTGAATGTAATGCCTTTCTCCCTGATTGTTTTGCGATCACGTCTTTTGTTATGTTGACGTCATAAACTGAGACGATGTGCATCAAAGTTTTAGTGGAAAAAACACCTGATACAAGCAGCTCAAGAATGACGGAGACGTGCGAAGTAAAAGTGTAGAAAAGCAGTGTCTAACAGGTTAATCTACCAGCTGTGTGGACATTATCAATATCAGTATTGTTAACAATTCTCATTTATAATCGATACTAATATGGGTTCTTGTCATAAAGATCTTTAATCTATATACTGTTCTGTTAATGTGAGAACTTAGATGTGACCCTGGAGCACAAAACCAGTCATAAATAAGCTTGAATAAGCTTTCCATTGATGTCACAGCTATTTGAAAATCTGGAATCTGAGGGTGCAAAAAAAAAAAATCTAAATATTGAGAAAATCATCTTTAAAGTTGTCCAAATGAAGTTCTTAGCAATGCATATTACTAATCAAAAATTAAATTTGTAGCGCACTTGCTGTCGAACAATCACAATAAGCTTTGTGCTTTATTACCTTTTAATAAACAAAGTATCAGCTTTAAAATTCTGCCAAATTGACTTAAGACTGCTTTTGTGCTGCAGGCTCACAAATATTTATTTGTAGCGCACTTGCTGTCGAACAATCGCAATAAGCTTTGTGCTTTATTACCTTTTAATAAACAAAGTATCAGCTTTAAAATTCTGCCAAATTCAAACAATAAATACGGTTTTGGCGCTCTTTAATGCGGCATGAGCGATCGCTTTAGCGCCGCAGTTCAAGCGGAAAAAAACCATATCTTTCTCTTTACTACTATAGTACGAAATCAACATGAATGGACATCAAAAGGAAGGCTATTTTAAAATATAGCCTACAGTACAACTTACTGAAATGTCTCATGTAATCGGAACTGCGGAAAACGTTTAAAGCTTGTAAACAATGCCACGTAACAATATTTACCTCAGAATAAACGTTTGGCTCCATTAGCTCATCAGTCAGCTAGAAAAAATAATTATAAAGAGGAGTATTTTTTTCTAAATGTATGTGCTATATTGCATATTCATATTTTTCCTTAACCTGTTGTCTACATGATAAGTAACAAAACTACACTCAGCTGCCAAGAGATGCTGACATAGTTATGGTCCATGATACTGGCACAGATTCTGTGTAATAAACTATTCTTAGTGACTGTATATAGTTCTCAAGTTGGAAAAGACATTTAGTTCCCACTTTAAGTGAACCTTAGTTCCCAGGACATCTATAAGATGAATTAAAACGCTGATAAAAGACAAGAAAGGATGAGACATAAACACACGACAGTATAACTGAAATGTTAAAGTGTTTAAAAAATAAATAAAACACGTTTATTCTGTGACACCTAAAAAAATAATCTGGTGCCTAATTTTGTTTCTTATAGGAGCCTATAGCTCCTTAATTGATTTTTTAAATTTTTTGTCTGGAGCCCTGTAGCTGCACATAAACCAATGAAAACCCAACTAAAGTGTAAACATGTTTTATACTGGTAACAAATCATTAGTGGAGTCACTATTACTGTTGATCTTTATGAGTGCTGGCGATCTGCACAAACGTCAAACGCTAACTATTATGGTGCATAACGTTGATGTCAACGCTTCTCATGATAAAAAACAAAAAAAATTTAAAGTTTGCATACATTTTTTCTTACAATTCTAATTTTATATCACAATTCTGACTTTTTTTCCCCCCTCACAGTTCTAAAAAAGTCAGAATTGCAAGACATAAAATGGAATGGAATTGAATTGAATTGAATTGAATGGCAGTTTTGAGAAAAAGAGTCAAAATTGCAAGATTTAACAATTCTGAGAAGAAAAGGCTGACTTGTGAAATACAAACTCGAAATTGCAAGAACAAAGTCAGAATTCTGAACAATGTCTTAAACTGCACTTCTTGTGTTTTTAACTTTCTAGTAAAACTGAACTAGTATTTTTTCAGAATGTCTAAAGTTGACTATCAAAACACAGTGTAACCCAAAGAAATATGAGCGACTTTATCTCCTCCATTCATAAGAGATGCGGAGGAAAGCAGGGGAAAAACTGCTGTCAGTTTGCATCTGCCGTTTTTGTGATTCCAGCTGCTCTCCTCTTTGAAAACCAGAGCTGTTCATTAAACACACACATCTCACAATCGACAATTTCCCGCTCCAAACTCCTGACCATGGTCGTGACCCCGTCTGACCCCAAAGTGGCTGTTTTTCCATTAAAAGGCTGTTTCCCATCACCCCTTCCCCTCGCGTTCCCGACAGAGACCCACGGAGAGCTGAAGCGCCTGGAGTCCTCATGCCGTTCTGATTTCTATGGGGTTACATCTCTGCCACAAAAGAGCGTTTTGCACGCGCACGAACTGAGTTTTGTGGAGAAAATGTTTGTCTCGCAAAGAAGAAAGTATTTCGAGCGCACGAAAATCAATTTTGCATTTAAAATAAGTTTTTGGATGTGTGCAGACCTTCTCTTTTGCGCATGCAACGTTTCACTAGCTTGCTCCCTTGATGCCCGCTGCCCTCAGTGCTCTCTAAATGCCAATGGCTTGTTTGCTCAACACAACCCAGCGTTACAATATGCCATAATTCCAGCCAATCAGAGACTAGGCGTGTTCAAACTACAACAATGCGTACATTTACTATTAAATAAACTGAACAACAATAACAATTCACTTTGTTGTATATATAAGCATTATTATAGCGTTCTTAAGATACTTTTTTATTTTATTTTAGGGGTCATTCATAAAGTTACTAACTTTAATACTGTTAACAAAAAAGTTTCTCATGAAGCACAAAAGCCAAAGAGGGATGCATTTACATGAATTAACGATTTGACCAATTCCAAACAACATCAATCTTAATAACTACTATTAAACTAAATTGCAAAGTTAATGCATAACCATTGGACAGCAAAATGCTCAGTGGGTCAGCAGGGTCAGTCAAAAACATGTGGAGAAGAAAAGATGCATGTTAACTGCAAAAGAATTAGGAATTAAGGTGAAGAATTAGGTGTGAAATCACCAGGAACCATTTAGTCTCCAGCGCCACCATTTTCCAGAACTGCAACCTACCTCCAGAAGTACAAGGTGTCAGGTTCTCAAGAGACTTAGGTTAAGTATAGAATCCTAAAAAATTACCCCTACTTAATAAGAACCACATACTGAAGTGTAGTAAAATGCTTGAAAACTGATTTATATATATATATATATATGCTTTATAGACAGATAAGTTGAGAAGGACCAGCACCACATCCTCTTGTACCACTGTTTGAAGAATTTATCTTCCAGAATCTGGCAGTAAGTTTTCGGAGTTCATTTTTAACCATCTCGAGATTTTATCAGTAGAAGATAACCTGCTTAATAATTATGCACACCTGAATATAAGGCGTTTTTCACTTCCAGCCTTCATGAACAATAATATATAGATTATAAGTGATTAAATACAAGATTAATAGTAGTTATTAAGATTGATGTCGTTTGGAATTGGTAAAATGTGCTTGGAAAAAAATATAATCAGAATATCAACTTGCATAATAATTATGCATGCACTGTATGTTTTTCCTCTTCTGCTGTCCTGGTAATGCAAGAAATGTTGTGAGTGGTTGTCAAGGCAGCCAATCAGAATTTAGCAGCCTCGACTCTGATTGGCTGGAATTATGGCATATTGTAACGCTAGGTTGTGTTGAGCAAGCTAGCTGTTGGCATTTGGCGCCATGGCGCTTTTCCACTGCGTTGTACGGCACGGCTCGGTTTGCGTTTCCACTGCAGTTTAGTACTCGCGATTAATCGCATCCAAAATAAAAGTTTTTGTTTACATAGTATATGTGTGTGTACTGTGTATATTTATTATGTATATATAAAAGCACACACATACAGTGTATATTATTATGAAAATATTTACATGTATATATTTATATTCGTATAATTTATATTATATATAAATATATATATATTATATAAACATAACATATTTTTATTAAATATATACATGCATGTGTTTGAATTTATATACACATAATAAATATACACAATACACACATATATACTATGTAAACAAAAACGTTTATTTTGGATGCGATTAATCGCGATTAATCGTTTGACAGCACTAGTGTAATTAGTTACTGTAATTTAATTACTTTTCCCTTTAAAAAGTAAAGAGATTACTCTTGTTTTTTTCTGTAATTTAATTACTTTTCCCTTGAAAAAGTAAAGTAAAGAGATTACTCTTGTTTTTTTCTGTAATTTAATTACAGTTGCTTCTTATGTATTTGAACTCAATACTGTGTATAGACTGTAGAACATTTATACACAATACAATAGTGGATTTAACATAGAAATTTAAAGTCTAACTTTAAAATGCATGCTTTTTATGTACTCTTCTCGCTTTAAATACTTTGGTGAGTTAATGAGAATATTGGTAACACTTTAGTGTCCAATTCTCACTTTTAACTTGTTGGTTATTAGCATGAATATTGGCTGTTTATTATTACTTTTTTTTTTTTAAACCACATATTAATGTCTTATTCTGCAAGACCTTATTCTAAATTCTTAATCCTACCCAATTCTTAAACTTAACCACTACTTTACTAAGTATTAATAAGCAGTAATTAGGAGTATATTGAGGCAAAAGTCATAGTTAATAGCTAGTTAATCTAAAGTGTGACCGGAATAATTGATGTAGTTATCTATTATTTATTTGAAAGAAGTAAAATAAACATTTCATGTCTATCCTTGTATCATTAACTGGTCGGGGTTTATATAGGATTTAGAAAGTAATTAGTAATACTTTTTAGAGAGAGTAATTCGTACAGTAATCTAATTACACTGTTGAAGATGTAATTAGTAACTAGTAATTAATTACTTTTTTAGAGTAACTTAACCAACACTGCTGGCAACCGACAACTTAAAAACTTTAGTTCATCTAATGAATAAAAGTCAGTCTACTGAGTGTTAAAAGATCTGTCAGCAACCAAAGATTTGTAGCATTTTGTAGTATTTGACTAAAGGCAAACATTTATGCTGATAGACAAATGTATTAACCTCCTGAGACCCTGTGACCCCTGTGACCTCCATTATATTTTGGTGTATTTCTC
>NW_015629430.1:203994-210518 GCF_001515625.1 Sinocyclocheilus rhinocerous
ACCAACACTGCTGGCAACCGACAACTTAAAAACTTTAGTTCATCTAATGAATAAAAGTCAGTCTACTGAGTGTTAAAAGATCTGTCAGCAACCAAAGATTTGTAGCATTTTGCAATGCTAATCTTTTTAAACAAACCTCTTTCTTTTAGATTTGTTTATTTTCAAAGCCTTCTACATAATATGGGTAGTATTTGCCTCTTAAAACTAAAGGCAAACATTTATGCTGATAGACAAATGTATTAACCTCCTGAGACCCTGTGACCTCATATGAGGACATTATATTTTGGTGTATTTCTCTGAGACTGTACATGCCACAGTTTTAAGTCTGGATGTCCTGTACAGAGCACATTCAAGGCTTTTCAGAGATACTAAAAGTTTGGATGTTTCATCATGACCACTCCCTCTGCTTGGTCTTCAAATATGTCTGATATTAATTTAGTGACACTCTTATGGAAATATGATAATATTTTGTAATTATCATTTAAATCTGTCTAATTTTTAAACTGTCTGTCATAAATCAACATCTCAGGAAAATGTTATGGGGTTTCAAATCAAAATATGACTTTCTGTTACGAAACAGGATGTTGATTTCATACATGTCCTCATATGAGGACACTGGGACTAAAAGCATGTTTATTAGCATTTTGGGAGACATAACAAATGAATAGGGAAAGAAATTATGTTTCAATATTCTATGAAATATTCTATATTATTATGAAAATCTTGTCAAATATTACTCCCATTATTATACTTCTTTTTTTCATTACATGTTGCCCCAAAAACACATTAATATGCAAATTTGATTTAGTTTATAGATACATTGTATATAATGAGAAAACCCGTTTATGGGCATTTTACACACATTTTGCAGAAAATCAAATCATTCTGTTATAACATAGTTGAGAGTCATCTTTATACAAAGTTTGGTAAAAAAAAAAAAATCCTGAAAACTAAAAATGTATTGGTGATTTAAAAAATCTATTGTTTTTGCCTATGCATGTTCATTCATGTTTTTTTTTTTGTTTTTTTTTTAATTGAGTCCCGATAACATAACTTATGAATGAAATATCATTTTTTAATTTTTTAATTTTTTTATGCTCTAAACAATGTTAAGACATGAAAAAACTATTTTTTTTCCTAAAAATCTTTTCTCGGGTCTTAAGAGGTTAAGCAAGTTGCAATGAGATGCACATATACAGTACCTCAGCACACGATTCTCAGTGAGGATCAACAAATTTTAAATCAGTAAAAATATGAACTCTGATCCACATGACAGCTAACTGACATTGACAACAGCAGCAGCAGCATAAACTAAGCCAGTAAAATTTAAAACAATGATAATATTGTAATAATAAGCTGCAATGCATGCTTGGAACTTGTGCAATATTGTTCAAAGTAAAATTGTTTGCTCAGATGACTCAATTTGAAAAGTTGGGAGAACATTTGGATATGTTGTGAACAAATACTTGAGTATCTAAGTAAGGTAAACAAAACAACTTTAGCTAGCGACATGTTTAGAGTATTTTTGTTCAGTTCACACAAAAAAAATTCAATTGACTTCTACTAAAAATTCTTTTTTTTCTGGCTACTTCTTCACATTGGTTAGTAGAACTTTTTGAAAGTTTGATTTTGATTTTCTCCAAAAGAACCTAATCCTGCCAAACAATAAATCTCCACACCACTGATTAGTCCTCTCAGCTAACAAAACGTTATAAAAACGTTTTGCAAACGTTAGAACAACGTTATTTCTTAATGTTTTCAAAAAGTCTCGTTTTCTAAATGTTTTAGTAACGTTTTTCCTTGGTTATGTGAATGTTAACGGAACATTCCATTTTATCATTTTGCAAACAATATGGGAACGTTACATTTGAAAGTTCTCGGAACGTTCTGAAACAATTAGTAACATTTAAAAAATGATACAGAAACGTTCAGCTAAAATGCTTCAGGAGGGAAATGTTTAACGAATTATTAACGACCAGAGATGTTTGAACGGACGTTCTGTTAAGAGAGAACCTTGCCAGAATGTTAGTATGAAGTTCTGAAAACGTTCCGTTTTAGCTGGAATGAAACATCTGCTTTCATAACTAAGACATTTTTAAACTGGACAATGCAAAAAAAAAAGAAAAAAAAAAAGATCCAGTTGCTTAAAAGATTTCGCTCAACATAAAACAAAATTTTGCCGAAAATTCGCTAATGCATGGAATGTTTTAATTTTACAATTCTGACATATTTTCTCTCAATTCTGAGTGTATATCTCACAATTCCAAATTTTTTCAATTTTCTCAGAATTGTGATATAAATCGTAGAATTCCAAAAAAATTTCACAATTCGGAGTTTACATCTCACAATTCCGTTTTTTTTTCTGCCAAAAATAATTGCAACTTTTTATCTTTCAATTAAGAAAAATGTCAGAATTGAGAGATTAAAAAAAAAGCAATAACCCCTTTTTTTTATTCTGCTGCAGGAAAAAACAACAATTGTGAGATATAACTCAAGAGTTGCGAGAAAAATGTTGGAATTGTGAGATTATACAGTCACAATTACCTTTTTAATTCTGAGGCAGAAACAAAAAAGTAAGAATTGTGAAAAATAAACTCAGGATTGTGAGATACAAACTTTGAATTCATAATTTTCACAATACTGATTTTACATTTCGCAGTTCACACTTAAATCTCACAATTCTGTTTTGTTTTCTGCCACAGAATAAAAATTTTCAAAACGCAATTGCAACTTTCTATCTCACAATTATGACTTTTTTTTCTTGCAATTCTGAAAAAGAAAGGTCAGAATTGTGAGACATAAACTCAGAATTGAGAGAAAAGTCAGAATTATGAGTTTATATCTCGCAGTTTTGACTATTTCCATAATCGTGCACAACGAAGTCAAAATTCTGAGATAAAGTCACAATTATTGTTTTTTTTTTAATCTTTTGTATTTCACGGCAGAAACGTTAAATGTGACCGCACCTCTTAGTTTTCGTGGTTTGTTCAGATCAAATCAAATAACTGATCCCTGACTTTGTAAACATCAGTAATGAGAAGAAGAAATCAGAGGATGAAAAACAGTCAAAGATAGAGACGCATGATGCATATCACCATGGAAACATTACGAAGCAGTGTCTTTCCATCGTTTTTAGTTCACGTCATTATCTTGAAAGCATTTGTGACGAGCAGCTCTAGAGACCAAACATTCATCACAGTAATTCCCCAAAACAGCAGAAGAGAAATCACTGTCATAGCAGAAGATGATTTCACCAATCGACCCAGAAACTCAATGAATTTGGTTCAGTTTTGTGATTAGAATTTCGTGCATTAGATCTAAACCCATCTCAGTCCTGCACTAATCGAAACATATTTCTATTTAAGAACATGGGCAGTCATTGTAAGTCAACGTAAATTGAAATAAAAACAGACGTGCACACTGCTCATAATATTATTGGATTTCAGACTAAATTAGCTGCGTTTAGGGGTTTTCGAGTAGAAAACAAGACAATAGTTAACAAGACAATACATTTGAAAATGAAAGAACGCATTCCATAATGCAATATTCATAACAGGGAAGATTCTCTTCAAATATTTAACATCTAAGCATTCATGTCAAGTTCTGACGCTGAGCTAAAACATTCTGAGTCGAGCTTTGAATACGGCTAATGTCAACCTGGATCACATCTATCAATGTTTTTCAAACCCAGAGAATCTTCAGTAGATTGCACAAAAATCTGTGCAAATTCAGTACATTTCTATTTATTCACACGCTAACAGAACATTCTGGCAATGTTATAAACAACGTTCTTCCAGTAATGTTCGGAGAATGTTCATCTGGTCTTTAGTAAAGTCTTCTAATGTTGGCACAGAAACATTATTTATGCATCAAGCAATGTTTCCATAACGTTTGCAAAAAGATAGAATGGAACGTTCCCCTAATGTTTCCTGTAACCAAGAAAAAAGCGTTTTCAAAACATTAAAAAAAACTGGACGATATTCAGAAATTACATTTCCATAAGGTTAGAAAAACATTCTTAGAACATTGTTTTTTTGGGGAATTTAGCACAAATAACGATTTGATCCATTGATTTATTTTACTGGTATTTTTGCAGATGTTTGAGCACGTTAAAACAAAACCTACAGGATCGTTCTTATATTACACAGAATTAATCTGAAAAGTTAAAGCGCTAATATTTCTCATTTTGTGTTTTCATTATGGTTCGTTAATGAAACATACTTACACGTCGCAATAGTGGAATTTGGCACAAGTAACAATCTGATGAATTGATTTGTTTACTGACAAATGTTTTTGCAAAACAAACCTTTTCCTTAGATTACATAGAACTGTCAAAAACTAAAACCTCTCATATTTCTCATTTTGAGAATAATCACTTCCAGTTGCATTTATGCAAAAGAATCTGTTGTTGAAATGTGGCACTAATAACAGTCTGACCTGTTAACTCATTTTACTGATGAATAATTTAGCAGATGTTTGAACACGATAAAGCAGAATTCTGTCAAAAACTAAAACCTCTCATATTTCTCATTTTGAGTTTTCATTATTGTTTATTAATGGAAACATATGTAATCACTCGCATTTATATGAATAAATCCATGTCATAATTGTGAAATTTGGCACAAATAACAGTCTGACGCATTCATTTATATTTTTGAGAAATATTTTTGCAGCATGATTAAACAAACCTATCAGAATTTCCTCAGAATTACCAAAAAATTCTGTCAAAAATAAAAGCTCTCATGTTTTATTTTGAGAATAATCACTTTCAGTTGCATTCATGCAACAACAAAAAAAAATTTTGCAATAGCAAAATATGGCACAAATAACAGGTTTGATCCATTAATTTGTTCAGTAAAATAATAAAGCAGAATTCTGTCAAAATGTAACTCTCCTGTATCTCATTTTGAGTTTTCATTATCATGCATTATTAAATACGCATGCAATCACTTCCAGTTGCATTTATGCGAAAGAATCTGTTGTTGAAATTTGGCACAAATAACAGTTTATTTATTTATTTATTTTTGTGGCAAATGTTTTTGCAGCTGTTTGAACATGATAGAACAAACCCATAGATCATCCTTTAATAAAACAGAACTGTCAAAAATGAATGATGTTTTATTTATTTTTTTATAATAATCATTTTCAGTTGCATTTATGCGAAACAATCCACGTCACAATAGTGAAATTTGGCACGAATAACAATCTGACGCCTTCATTTTTTTTTTACAAATATTTTTTGCAGGTGTTTAAACATAGATTACACAAAATCTGTCAAAAATTACAGCTGTCATATTTTTAATTTTGAGAATAATAATTTTCAGTTGCATTTATGCGAAACAATCCATGTCGCAATAGTGAAATTTGGCACGAATACCAATTTGTCCAATTGATTTGTCTAATAAAATAATAAAGCAGAATTCTGTCAAAAAACTAAAACCTCTCACATTTCTCATTTTGAGCTTTCATTATTGTTCATTAATAAAAACACACGTAATCACGTTCAGTGGCATTCATGCGAAACGATCCATCTCGCAATCGTGAAATTTGGCACAAATAACAATCTGACGCCTTCATTTATTTTTTAACAAATATTTTTGCAGATGTTTGAATACGTTAAACCCATAGGTTACACAAAATTCTGTCAAAAATTAAAGCTCTCATATTTTTCATTTTAAGATGAATCGCTTTCAGTTGCATTCATGCGAAACAATCCATGTCGCAATCGTGAAATTTGGCACATTTAATTCGATTATGTTTGCAGCTGTTTGGGCAGCCGATGATCATTAATGCCGGTGTTTGATGGTCACTGTCTGGAAGTTGACTAACAAAAATCAGCTTTATTTGCCGCAGCATTTACAGAGAAATCACTGGAGTGAGGAAAGCGGGATGTTTTCTCTGTTGAGATGAGAAGTGTCCAGGTTGTATTAGTCCCTCTCTGCTTGTTCTTGCTCAGATCTGCTACGAAACACTCCAACAACATGTTTACCAGAACACCAGCCCCTGAGTCAGATCCTCGGCTCGTGACCTGGAACAACCCTGCGCTTTGATGCCGCATCTCGAACTTCACGCTCATTCCGATCTGTTTTCCAAGAGATCACATGTAGCCAATTCAGACGGTCTGATTAACTAAAGCAAGGCATGACCTTCACATTTCAGGGATCAAAGAGACGGATTTATACAGCAATTGCATTAAGACAAATGTGAGCCTGCAGCACAAAAGCAGTGTTAAATCGCTGGGGTATATTTGTAGCAATAGCCAACAATACACTGTATGGGTCAAAATTATACATTTTTCTTTTATGCCAAAAATCATTAGGATATTAAGTAAAGATCATGTTCCATGAAGATATTTTGTGAATCTCCTATCGTAAATATATCAAAACTTAATTTTTGATTAGTAATATGCACTGCTAAGAACTTCATTTGAACAACTTTAAAGAGGATTTTCTCAATATTTAGATTTTTTTGCACCCTCAAGATTCCAGATTTTCAAATAGTTGTATCTCGACCAAATATTGTCC
>NW_015629430.1:213358-215423 GCF_001515625.1 Sinocyclocheilus rhinocerous
TGTATCAGAGTTTCCACAAAAATATTAAGCAGCACAACTGTTTTCAACATTTATAATATAAGAAATGTGACCCTGGACCAAAAAAAAACTGTCATAAGTCACATGGGTATATTTGTAGCAATAGCCAAAAATACATTGTTTGGGTCAAAATTATAGTTTTTTCTTTTATGCCAAAAATCATTAGGATATTAAGTAAAGATCATGTTCCATGAAGATATTTTGTGAATCTCCTATCGTAAATATATCAAAACTTAATTTTTGATTAGTAATATGCATTGCTAAGAACTTCATTTGGACAACTTTAAAGATGATTTTCTCAATATTTAGATTTTTTTTTTTTGCACCCTCAGTTTCCAGATTTTCAAATATTGTCCGATCCTATCAAACCATACATCAATGGAAAGCTCATTTATTCAGCTTTCAGAAATCTGGTTTTGTGCTCCAGGGTCACAATTAATGTTAGGATCTACACGGGTGTCTCTGGACCGACTGAACAGTCCAGAAATACTCATATGAGCTATCAACTCGATCTCTATTCGTGTTCTAGAGAACTGTACTCCATTTAGACGTATTCCACCTCAAAAACATGACACCAGTTAACCTGAGCGAGGTCAAACGAGGCCATGTGTTCACTCTTCCTGTTTTCTGCTAGTTAAAATCACATCTTATCAGTCAGTAATCTCAGCTTTTCTTTGGCAAACAAGCTCCTCGCTCTATCACCAGCAATCAATACGCAATCCGGAGGAAACGCTTTCTGCCACGATGAAGTAATCAGGTCCCCGGGGCGAAGTTCACTGAAATATCACATTTAGCAGCAGCTCATTAACATATCAGTATATCATTGTAACCTGTGGCTATAAAACTATAGAAGGGTCCTGCGGAAAAAACACACACTTTTTCTAGACTGAAATTTTCCCTTGATATTAGTACATGTGTACGCGCATAAAAATACACATATTTTACCATTATTATTTGTTTATTTAACTAATATGACTAACTGTTGTAAATGGCTTGTTTGGAGGTTTTCACTAATACTTTACTTTTTTCACATGTCAATTTTTTTATTGACTACGAATTTAAAAAAATTGAAAATAATAAATATTTTAAAAAATCCCAAAAAGATGTGTTTTTTTTCAATGTATTAATATAAAAAAATGTATTATATTTTCAGGACAATTAAGCATGTTTGCCTAATTTATTGCAGTATAATAATAATAATAACAACAACAGTAAAATATAGTAATAAATTAGGCAAACGTGCTTAATTGTCCTGAAAAAAATTTTTCAATTAAATTTATCAATACATTTTAAAATTCTTTCAATTATCATTAATAAATGCTTTAGTTTCTCCCCCATTTCAATTTTTAATACATTAATAATAACAACAACAACATTATTATTATTATTGCATATTATGAATTATTTTCAAAATTAGTACACATTTATATAAGCTCATTAATTTCCACCATGATTTTTCAATTAACTTATATATCACTGACAATCATAAGATGAAGAAGAATTAATAATAATAATAAGTATTTTTGACAGCACTATACATTAGGGGACTGTGCTTAATAAAAAATGTGGAAATATTATAATTTCTCGTTTCAGGCTCAAACGCACATGCAGTCATTGGAGGTGATTTGGAGAGTTTAGAGGTTATAGTGTTTCACCTAAGCGATGATTTCACACGGTGTGATGCCAGCTGAGATCCGCTCTGTTGTCTGTCCGAGACAAACATCTGCTTGTGTTTTACACAGGCCACAGTCGGAGGCTATAAACTGACACGGAGCTGTCAGAGAAAAACACTCTGCGGCTCATTATTCAGCGTCAGTGGGACTCCTGAAGACGTGTGTGGTGTTTTCAAAGAGCCTGGCATGAAGAATAGTATACTCTATAGGGCTCTGTTCCAATACCTAGTGAGCTGTCTAAATAGACAACATGCTAGCTAAGCTCATGAGTGTGTGATTAGGAACACTGTACATAGATAGACAACAGCTTAACATAATAAACACACACACACACACACACATACACTCACACACACACACACACACACACACTC
>NW_015629430.1:215493-216141 GCF_001515625.1 Sinocyclocheilus rhinocerous
ATGTTTAATCACTAATAAGAATGTTTTCTTTAGAGTTTCACTGCTCCTGTAACCAGTAGAAATGCTCAGCTCAAATTTAAAGCGACTAGAATGGATGGAGATAGAAACCTAAAGCTCTGTGCCTCAGATAAAGCTGAACAGATTGAATCCGATATTCTTCTAAAGCCTCAGGGAAACGGCTCTTTTGCCACACACACACACACACACACACATACACACACACACACACGCACACACACACACTCACACACGCACGCACACACACACAAAATCGGGGTTATTGTCATTAACTAAAACTACAAAAAATATATAAAAAAATAATATAGTATAATACAATATAATATATAATTTAATTTAATATAATAAAAAATTTCAACAAAATTCATTTAAATATAAAACAAATATAAATGTTACTTAAAATAAAATATCACTAAAATAAAAATACAATTACATACATATATATATATTATTTAATAATATCTAAGATTTTGGGATCAGTGCAATTTTTCTAAAAGAAATTATGACTTTTATTAATCAAGGATGCATTAAACTGATCAAAAGTGACAGTAAAGATATTTATAATGTTAGAAAAGATTTCTGATTCAAATAAATGCTGTTCTTTTGAGCTTTCTGTTCATCTGTGAATCC